>NC_083719.1:79257816-79560846 GCF_028564815.1 Eubalaena glacialis
AGATATATATGTATAGGAAAACACACAACATATGTAGCATTCGGTACTATCCATGGTTTCAGGCATCACTGGGGCTCTTGGAACGTTTCACCCGCGGATAAGGGGGGACTATTGTATATTTGGAAATAGGGCCTTTAAAGAGATAATTCAGGTTGAGGGCATTAGGATGGGCCTTAATCCAATATGATGGGTGTCCTTATAAAAAGAGGAGATTAGGAAATAGGGACACACAAAGGAAAGACCACGTGGAGACTGAAGAAGAAGACAGACATATGCAAACCAAGGAAAATGGCCTCAGAAGAAATCAACCCTGTTGACATGTTGATATCTGACTTCTAGCCTCCAGAATTGTGAGGAAATAATTTTGTTGTTTTAACCATCTAGTCTGTGGTACTTTGTTATGGCATCCCTAGTAAACTAATACAGGGGATAATATAATAAAACTGACTTCAAAGGTTGTTTTGTGGAATAAATGAAATTGGGCTGTTGGTTAACTGTGAAGTGTGAAGTGGGTATTAGTTACTGCTGTGGCCACTAACTTACTTTTATATCTGCAGCTCAGAGTCTACCCGTCTCCCTTTATCTCCTTTCTCATCCCACTCTCCAACTTTGCCCTTAACGTAGAGCATGACTCCTAAAGACAAGATGATTTAATTCAAAGTGATTTAGGTATTTCTCCCATTGTATTTTTAAAAATTAATTAATTTATTTATTTATTTTTGGCTGCGTTGGGTCTTCGTTGCTGCGCACAGGCTTTCTCTAGTTGCGGCGAGCGGGGGCTACTCTTTGTTGCGGTGCGCGGGCTTCTCATTGCGGGGGCTTCTCTTGTTGCAGAGCACGGGCTCTAGGTGCGCGGGCTTCAGTAGTTGTGGCACATGGGCTTAGTTGCTCTGCGGCATGTGGCGTCTTCCCAGACCAGGGCTCGAACCCCGTGTCCCCTGAATTGGCAGGCGGATTCTTAACCACTGCGCCACCAGGGAAGTCCTCTCCCATTGTATTTTTGTGCTTGTTTATCTATTTATTTACTAACTTACTTTTATTTTAAATAAGAAGCCTCAAAGTCCCTTTCTTTGTTGAGAGGTCAAATCCAAAGTAAATTCCTAGATGTAAATGTGCTTCCGGGTCTGGTGAGTCGTCTCTGAATTGCAGCTGTTCTTACCTACTTCCCACTCATCATTCATACTAAGACAGAAATAGGAGAAACAGGACAGGTTGATGTTTTCAGGGGTAATCCCCTGATAGCCTTTTTCTCTTTTGCTAAGGACCATTTTTCTTTGTTAGCTATCTTTAATAAGAGCCCTCATTTTATTCAATAGACTGTGCTAATATTACCCTGAGAATAGTTAGTATTTATATAGCAGAATTTCCCTAGAAGCTCAAAGCACTATATAAATATTGTCTCATTAAAAACTCATATATCCCCATGATTGGGTTGGTGGCTGCTGCTATTTCCCTGATGTGCAGTCGGAGAAACAGAGGGTGAATGACTTTTGCAAATTCAGAAAAGCTGGGAGGGAAATGCAGAAAAGCAGCACCTTATCAGATTTGGTGATAAAGCCTCAGGCCAGCTCCCCAGATTTTCACAAACTAAAAGGTATTCAACGCAAAGCCACCAGCCTGTGTTCTGATGATCCATTGTAAACATCAGGATCATTGCTTTTCTTTGGGGTCTGGGGCCCAGTGTTTTAGCTGGTGAGGGCTGAAAAGCACCTTACAAGTAGGACTTGACTGTTCTGGGTTTTTTTTTTTTTTTTTTTGGTTGGTGAGCTTGCCATGGATCACTGCTGATTTATTCAGATCACTTTGGATATTCTTTCTGAGTCTTTTCATAGCAGTAACTACAACAAGGTCCTACCATATCCTTTCAGTTTACCAATAGTTTTGTTCTGGTCTAGTCAGCAATCTCCTAATTCAAGGGTATAATTCTACATCTATTTTTCATTCTTTTAATGCATTCGTTTTCCTTTGTCTTTATTTCCTCCTCTGCAAATCCT
Organism: Eubalaena glacialis; assembly: GCF_028564815.1. NCBI lineage: Eukaryota > Metazoa > Chordata > Mammalia > Artiodactyla > Balaenidae > Eubalaena > Eubalaena glacialis. Next base: position 79,259,811 of record NC_083719.1, read on the forward strand.
GCGTGGGTTAGTTACATGGCTGCAAAAACTAATACTATGCTTATCAAATGAATAGCTAATAAAATCACTTAACAAAATCTACATAGTTAACAACACAGAATACCAGTATAGCTGTACCATAAAGCAATTGAAGACAGAGACCAAACATGAAGGGACTTCAGTGTTAAGCTTGCTTCTTCCCCAGAAATGAACTGGTTAATGCAAATAGTAGTGGAAATAGTATGCAAAAACAGTCCAAGTCTGAGAAAGAAGCCAGAGGGGAACCAAGACACTGCAGGTAGATTTCCCTCTTATGGGTCAGGGCTGAATTGAAATTGTGACTGCAAGACTGACAGGTTTTTATTATAATATTCATCTCTCTCTAAAATCTGGTGAACAGCTTCCCTACTGACTCAGATAATGCCTATTGCTGAACCTCTGCAGCTAGAGAAAGGACTATTACTTTTGGCTGAAAGCTTATTGATAGAGGATACTTAATTAGAAAAGAAGCAGCAGCCTTCACCTGCAATGACATGGGAATATGCCATGGATTTTTTAATTCAGCATTTTCATATTGCTTAATTGCTTCTTGAAAGGTTATGAGATTTGTCCCATGAAAGACAGTATTTCTGAGGTCTTTATTCTTTTTTTTTTTTTTTTTAATTTATTTACTTAATTTATTTATTTTTGGCTGCATTGGGTCTTCGTTGCTGTGCTTGGGCTTTCTCTAGTTTCGGTGAGCGGGGGCTACTCTTCGTCACGGTGCATGGGCTTCTGATTGCGGTGGCTTCTCGTGTTGCAGATCACGGGCTCTAGGCGTGCGGGCTTCAGTAGTTGTGGCACGCGGGCTCAGTAGTTGTGGCACACGGGCTTAGTTGCTCGTGGCATGTGGGATCTTCCCGGACCAGGGCTTGAACCCATGTCCCCTGCAATGGCAGGCGGATTCTTAACCACTGCGCCACCAGGGAAGCCCAAGGGTCTTTGTTCTTTACACCGTATAAATACTTCTCCTTCTGTCTTTTCTTATAAGTTAGGAAAGACTAATTTTTTGTGCTATTATCAGATTCAAGATTGTAAAAGCATCATTTTCTTTCAGAAAAAAATTTTAAGCAAGATTACTAATTCCCTATATTGATGATTAAAAAAAACAAAGGATAGAGCAAGAGGGTTTTATCTTCTGACAAGTAATACTGCACTTTTTCAAGAGACATGTGCTATAAAAGAATTTGTTAAGGAGAGTTTGCAAAGAATATATACATTTAAATTAAGCAAATGCTAGGCTTTCACATGAGAGTGAAATCCCATCTGCAACTAGCTTTTAAAAGACACAAGTCAGAAACTGTATACTATTACAATTCCAAGAAAATTTTCACAAGAAAAAATAATATTATTCATAAATTTCAAAATTCATTTCACAGATTTTATGTTAAAAGCACGATTATAGATATTTTTCAAGGTTAAAATATTTTAAAGTCCTACAAATCCCTAGTTACTCTATTCTCTGGTGCTTATTTAATTTGTTCAAAGATATTATCTCCTGTATGGCAATAACATCTCTTCCCATAGCTGATCTTTTTTTCTTTTTACATGAAAAAAATTGGTACTTTTGCACTGTGGGCAGAAGTGAGGGAGTGACAGATTTGAGAAAAATCCAGAGACAAGATCAGGCACAAGATCAACAGAAATGGCAAAGCAGGCGAGACACTTTGATTGGCCTAGTTGTGTTGTATGCTCACCCCATGTTCTGGAGGAGCCAGCCTATCCAGTGGGGTTCTGCTAGGCAAATGTGCCAGGAGAGAGGGGTGAGAGTCAGGGCTTGGGGGTCTGAGGAAGCCCAGTAAACATTTGTTACTCTCACAGGTGCAGTGGCCTTTCTCAACATTAGAATGTTCCTATAACCTGATAGCTCATCCATTTATGGCCCTTACTATATGCTAGGCATGTTCTAAGCACTTTATATATATTAGCTCTTTCAATCTAATGATTAGAATGGGTCCTCATTTCTTTTCAGTCTCACTCACCCTACATACATACACCTATAAACACACACATATATATGTCTTGTACATATATATGATCTATATGTACATATTAGCTTTTGATTTTTAATCAAAATAATATACGTATATTATATGTATATGTGTATATATTATTGTCTGTGTATATCTTCTCTTATGATTTTTAAAAAAAATCAAGCACATTTACATCCCATCTCCTTTGGCAGCCCTTCTCTGTGAAACCCCACAGTGGTGGCTCCTGCAAGGCCACTGACGTAGGGACTCCCCAGGCCATGTCCACTTACAGTCATGTTAGAGTTTTCTCGTTGTCACACGACAGCATTTTAAGCTATTTGAAGGTGGTGATAATTTCTCACACATTTTGGTGTGGCAGGTAGCTCACACAGACCTGGAACAAAGTATATGCTTACCTGTTTGCTGAGGAGTTTGAACCTGACTAGAGCTTTGAAGAAGGAGTAGAACTGTTGTTGGCAGAGTTCAAGGGAATTATTTACTTCCTAGATCATGATTTATATTTTGCTCTGTCAAAGCAAGATCTCTTCTCAAGACTAAAATTCCTATCACAACTGAGGATATAAATATGGCTAGAAACTGGAAAATGAGATTATATAAATAATTAGACATTTATTGAGAGAGTAAATGGCTGTACTGACTTTCCCCCATGAAATTGGCTTTATTCTTTTTTATTTATAATGTAAAACTAACTTATATGCTTTTATAAAAATATTACTTACTTCCTTTACTTGTAACTTTAAAAAGTGAATTCCACCAATCAGTGTAATCATAAATGACTCATAGATCAACTGAACAAAAAAGGGCTTTGAGTATCTCCCATTTTGCAAATGAGGAAACTGAAACCCAGATATTTTAAATGGTTAGGCCAAAGTCACACATTAGGTTGCTAGCAGAGCCAGGACTCTGATTTAGAATATATATTTTATTCAATAAAAATTCAGGCCTAGCAGTTACGTTGCTCTGAATAAGAACTCAATAAATATTTCTTGGGTGAATAAATTATTCTTATTGGGCATTGATTAATCAGAACAGAAGCTGGCTAAATAACTGGCACAGCCACAGTGGTGCATATGGACTAAATGTCAGCTCTGAGAACCATGACACTAACCACTGCATGCATCAAGTAGGGCAGATGCTCAGGGCTTAGGGGTCATTTAATTCAACCCCCTCTTTTTCTAGATGTGTCCCAGGCCACGCATTCAAATCAAGAAGTGGAAATCAGGTTATTAGTTCCTGGTGGTCAGTGCTTTCTGCTATATCATATTGAAATGTGTGGATAGAAATGAAGTGAGGTTATAGTAGATAGAATAATTTGGTTGATAATAACCAAATGGCTGAATAATGAGGCAGAGGCAAGTTAGCCTAATAGACAGAATAACTAAAAGGGTAACCTAAACCATGGGCAGTGAAAGAGTGAAGATGAAACGAATAAGAAAGTAAGAAATCAAGAAGATATAGAGATCATGAAAGTCTTACAACTAAAATGCATCATTTAAAGTTATAGATCACGGAATCCTTAAAACATTTCCTACAATGGGTTGCTTGGTGTTCAAACTAGGACAGACAGAAGGAAGGAGAATGTAATAGTTGTAATTGACTTGCCAGCCCATATCTTCAATCATATTTTTTGGTTTCAATATTCAAATACCTCTGTAGAATCCCAAATCACTGATGCCTAGAGTAGCAGAGCCCTTGGCAATGAGATAAAAGACATTCTGTGAAGAAAATTAAGCTACTATTTGAACGTTTTTCCTCTAAGGTTTGAACTGTTACCCCACAAAGAGAAATAGAATGAGGATTGAACGCCCCTACTCAGTTATGAACCAGAGTGGTCCTACTAGGGAGTTAGTTTTATCCTCATTTATCATTGCAGAAAGTCAGTAAGTTATATGTGAGTGTTAATACACCTAGAAATAATGGTGTAAGGTTTTCTTTTAGGATTTGTTGATTATCAACTTTACAACCGAAACACAAACAATTAGCAGAGTTAAAACTGTTTTTCTTTTGCCAGCAGAAATAGGGGATAGAAAAAGTATTACAGTTATTCATTGCCTTTCTAAGTAAGGCTTTCTCTACTAGTTTTCACTTTTGTTTTGAACCTTGTGTACACATTACTTTTATAAATCTTTTTTAATATAAAAGAAAAGTGCTATTTATTTATTTATTTATTTTTTGTGGGGCTGTGGGGTGTGGGGAATGTTCTGCTAGGAGCCAGAAATTTGAATGAAATGGAGAGTTTCTCCAGAGGACATGTTAATAGCCCCTGATCTTTTTTTTTTTAAATGAATGGAGGTGTCAACCAATCAAATTAAGATACGTTTGGCTATTTTCCCAATGCCTCCCCTTTCTCTCTAGAGCGACTGAGTGATTCATCCCTGCAATAAGAGTTTTAGCAGAGTACGTGTGATGAGTGAAAAATTCTGTAATGTCCCTCAAAGCCAAACCCAATGCTTTTCTTTAGTCACTATTTAAACTATATTACCACTCCCTCAATTTATGTAAATAATGACTAAATTGCATTTCCAAACGTTTTAATATTATACTAAATAAACACAGTTATATAATACACATCTGAAAATCCATTGACTTCCTGAAAAGGAAAAGCAGCTCCTGATACACCTCTTACCTTTTTTAATCTTCCACATTATTAGGCACTCTGAGTGTATATGCCACTCAGTTTGCCTGAGTTATAAATCATATGAATGTCTATACCCATTGACCATCCAGGACACAATAATGTTGTCGATCATCCACACTTTCACACCTAGGCAATTATCACTGAAATGATCAGACCTTCTGAAATCTGAGCCATATGCCACCAACTCATAAATCAAAGCTGGAGCTCAGTGAAAGCTTGAGTGGCTCTGTACCCTGAGACAGGCTGCAAGGTTTCTTTTGCCCCATTATTTCTTGTGAACCCTGGGGAGGAATACCTTCACTGTGAATCCTCTCACTGCCTGTATCCCAAGAAGCCCAGCTATGATTTGACATTCACTCTGTTAATGGAAGGCAGTGTGTTTCAGACAAAGGAGAAGCTGGCAGCCTCACTCTGGAGTGTATGAATATTTAAAACAATGTTAACGTTGCACATGAGTGGTAAATAGTGATTTGTCATGCCTAGACTGAGTGGATTTTGCATTTATTTTGCCTATGTCTTTTGAATGTCTAAATAAAGAAAAAAAAAAAGAGTCCTTAAACCTCATAGGCATGTCATTTCCACTATAAAACATTCTGTACCTTGTTTCATTCAGTCAATTGACAAAAATTAATAATTTATACTAAAAAAGGATTGCATGTGAATTCTTAATTTCTAATTTCATATTGCAGTTTCCAGGTGCATGAGCTGGAGTTATAATTACCAAGTTTTCTATTTCCTAATTGTAGGGTCTTTCACAGATAACTTACGCATATTGGATCTTTATTTCTTCAGATCTAAAATAAGGGCTTGGGTCAAAACAGAGGGCATATGTTATTTGACCAGCATCTCATTATCAAGGAAGGCCTTAATAACATAATAATTAGTTTTTCAGTGTTTAGAGAACAGATGATTTTCTTCCTAATAATAATTCATGTTTTTGGTATCTTTTGAAAAAAACATTACAAGATCTAGGGACCAAGATACTGGGACCGATGATCATCTGAAGGCAAGAAGCTGCTGAACCATTTAGATGACGGTGTGTGCTCTCCAGTGTGCCACAGTTCTCGTGCTCCTTATTAGATTCCTCTAACACTGAGGCTTAATAATAGTTGCGATTTATGCAGCCCTTGCACTACTGTGTTTTCCTACAACTGTTCTGCTTTGCTCATTTATATTCCCTATCTTGTGAGCATGTGTTTGCAACCTCTGGAGCCTAAACTCTAAAAATTCTATGATTTATTTCTTGAGAAAGGTCAAGAATAATTTAACTTTACAGCAAGACATTTTGTTAGTCCTAAGCTGTTTTTTAAATTACTAAAAGTCATGTTATGTTTGGTGGTTTGCAGTAACCGTATATTAAGGTTACTGGTACTTTGCTGGCATGGGCTGGAGTCCACCCAGGTCCTAGAGGTTGCCTGTAGTTTCTTGCTCCGTGGATTTCAAAATAGCTGCTAAACACAACAGGCTAGCAAGGAGTCTCTCCCTCCAGTCTGCTCAAATGGAGTCTTATAAAATTTAACCTAATCATGGGAGTAACATGCTATCACTTTTGCATAGTCTATTGATTAGAAGCAAGTTGCAGGACCCACTTGCACCCAAGGGGAGGGCAGTGTGTACATTAGGAGATGGGAATCATTGAGGTCACACTAGGATGTGTCTGCCACATATGGTGAAATATTTTTTTACTTCAGTGAACATTTTTTCAGCACTTACCACATACAGCCTTCATTCACTTAATGAAAAAGAAAGAAAACTATAGTGAGTACTTTCAAAAACACAAAGTTGAAAAAAGTTAAAGCTCCTACTTCCTAGAAACTTACATTTAACATGAAAGTCAGATCAATACATTTAGAATTCTATTTATAATCTAAAAAGTATCTAAAATATGTTCAGAATGTGCTTCTGAGAATCTCTTAGATTAAAATACGTGCACTAGACTGTATTTACTTATGACAGTGGACTAAAATTTTCAACAAGTTGTTTAAACATATTTGGTTCTTTTGCTTAGTTTACCAGCAAAATGAGTTTGATGATTGTTGTAGATAATGCCTTTCATTCTCCACTTCACTTTACTAGTGTAAGTATGATATAAAATCAACAAGGAAAACACAGAATAGGTGATCAATATAGGTTATTAAAACCTTTGCTTATTTTCTCCTTTATGGAGCAGGTAGACTATTTGTGGAGAAAGCATGTTAGAGATCCTCCGTAGTTATTTGTAAATGCTTTAACATCACACTGAGTTTTTCATGGTGGATTTTCTATAGAAAATGTATTGTACCATTTATCAAAAGTAAGACTCTTACTGCCTTATTTTAGCTCACCACTGCCTAACACATCTTACCCCTGTTCCCACCCCTGACACCTTCAGGAAAAAAAAAATCACATTTCTAGTGCTAACACAAATTTCTACAAATCAGATTGCAGTCAAAGACTTTAACTGCAACAACTCCTAAAAGATGCAAACACATGATACACATGGGACTATATATAGTCTCTACTTAATGTGATTGATAGCAAAACCTCATCGGGCCCTAATGAGACCTGTGATCACTGCGGAGACAGCGTGTGTTCCCTAATTAGGAGAAAAGAGTGTTTTTCATTGTTTCATTATGACATTTTTAGCGGGGAGAAAAATGGAGCATAGTTCATATTGCACTTAAAATTATTTACTAAAATTTGTCCTGTGAACTCCTCTCTCAGAGACAAACTGCTATATATTCTAGTTTCTTGTCAATGTATGTGTATGTTTAAACAGCAAATTAAGGAATGTCTTTCCTATGGATGAGCAACTATTCCCTTGTTTGTTGAAAATAAAGCCATAGCATTTGCCTAGTTTTTTTTTTTTTGGTCTATTTCTTGGAGTGAGAAAAATATGGCCATGTTTGTCTTTTTTATTCATATTTTGTAGATCAGACAGGCCAATTTAAATTGTTTGCTTAAATCAACTTTCAACCTAAATTCTTGCCAGTCTGTTCTTTTTGGCATTGAGGGTGCTGCTCATTTTTATTGAAGTTAAAAAAGAAAAATGCTCAATTTGGCATATTTTTCTCTTCATTTATCAGTGATCTGCAGGATATTTAGACTTGGTGACTAAATGGGTTTTATCCCTATTTTACAGAGAAAAACAAGCCTTAGGATGTTGAAAGTCCTGCCTAGTGCCTCCTGGTGACTAGCACTTGGGATGAATAAAAAGGAGAAGCATGAATATAAATGTGTTGATTATGACAGTGAAGGAATCAGGAGTTTTTATTTTATTGCATCAGATATTCCATTTGCACACACGTGTGGATAGAGTAGATGAGTATTATAGATTCATATCTTGCATTTGCAACTGGGAGAATGCTGTATGTAAATAAGACCATGCATATGCAGTCCATTCCCAATCATCTGGGAGCTGACTGACTGAATTTTCTGTGTTTATGCTTCTCCTCCAGTCATTTCATCAGATATAAGACTCCATCAGGCAACTGCTTCATTTGCAAGTACCTCCTCATTTAAAATTCCCCGTTAATATTTGTTGGGCCTACATTGTGATATAATGAGGTGTCAGTTGTCTGTTCCAAAATTACCCTGTGAATATTTTTGCCTCTGTTGGGCAGCAGTGTCAAATGTGTTAGTGTGTCAAATGGTGTTTTAAGTGGGATTGCAAGGATGCAATTGACTAAAGAGAGATTTTGTGCTAAGTCGTTTTGTTCATACCAAAAGGCTTCTTAATGGTCAGTTTCTTACCTGATTCATTCCCAGCATGCTACAGCATCAAGGATTTTAAAGTCTGTTGTAAAGAGTATAGGAATGAGGCAGAAACAACCAAAAGGAAGCATTAGAAAACTTTGTGTGCAAGTGAATGGATGAGCCAGAAGCTTGGAATAGGATAAGTGTCAGTTGAGTTAGCCTGGATTACTCTCCAAAGTGAAAGTGCCCTCAGATCGTTTCTTTCCACTGGAGATTTGCTTCTGACAGTGATGTCATAATTCTGGGTATTGCACAACCCCGCACTTTATAGTCAAGTGGATCAAGCTGAATTGCTTAGTCCTTATTATATGAGTCCTGTGGGGTAAAAGCTGAATAACACACAGTATTTGCTCTTGTGAAGTTTATAGCCCAGTGGGGCTTACTGTCAAAAAAGTAAACCAATAAATATACAACCAAGAGAAAACTGTAAAAGGCGCTAATTGAGCACTAAGTGTGGTATTAGATAACAAAGACCTATTTTTTGGAAGTCAACTGAGCTGGGCTCTTAGTCTGGCAAAATAAAAAAGGAATGTGACATCTCAGAGAGTGAGTAGATCAACACAGTAATTATTAGAACCGTTTTGGGTTGAGTTCCCAAGAAGCAGAGCCTGAGAGGGTGATTTATTGAGAATGCTCTTGGAAGAAACCTGGAAGGTAGATGAGGGAAGCAGGAAGGGGTAGGGGAAGAAGCCAGGTACACATGTGGTCTCAGCCTGATCCTGCAGGGAGCTCTAGGGCATGATTGGCATCACTGAGTTGTCACACTTTGGGGGTGGGTCAGGCTTGTGTATACTGTATCAGTCAAAATTGGCTGCAGCATGTAACATTTCTTGGTGAGTTGGCTCCTGTCCCCTGAAGGCAATTTTCTGGAGAGGCACAGCTGTGAGCTATTTGCAGCTCACTGTGACAGCAACTCAGGGATGGATGGGTGCGTGGGCCCGGTGCAACAATGACTAATTTTTATTGCATGCTTAATGTTTAAGGGTCCGGCACTCTTACAAGTGTTTTACATATAGAAAATGTATTAATTCTATGAGGTAGATAAGAATATTTCTCCATTTGAAATTTAAGAAAACTGAAGCACAAATTAGGTGAACTAATCAAGGTTACACATCAGAGAAGTGGCAGAGCCATGATTTGGACACATTCAGTCTGATTTTGAAGTAAAGAAGCTATCCTATCTCTCTACTGCATGGCTGTAGTGAGCAATGTTATTTCAAAAATAGGCTAGTAACAAAATTGGATCTGATTTGTTTCTCATTTCTTCATAGAAATAATTGTCTAGGTTGTGATTAAATTGCCAGCTAGTCTACAGGAAATGAAATTTGTGCCTTCCAGGAAAACATCTTCTCATATCCCAACTGCTGTAGCAGCTCCTGGATGTCAACTCCTTTCCCATTTTGGGGAAGGGGCAAGACCACATTCTTCACATTTCCTGATGTCTGCTTCTCTCTTCAGGCTGGCCATGCTTCCCCTCACTTCCAGTATTCCACGTTTGTTTTATGAGTGCATCGTGCTCCCTCCTGCCACAGGATCTTTGCACATGCTGTTCTCTCTAGCTGGAATGTGATTCATGCTAAACCTCCTCACCCCCAACTATGTGCTTAGTTATCGCCTCATGATCCTCCTGATCTTATTGATCAGGCTTCATTTACTCCATTTTCTACCCGGTTGTCTAGGCCAGGGATTTTTGTTATAGATTCTCATTTAACTATGTCCTTTTCCTTCAGAGCTCCTATCTCATTTCATATTTATACATATATTGGTGGGATTGTTTAATTAATGCCTGTCTCCTCTTCTGGACTGTAAGTTCCATGAGGATAGGAATTGTGTTTGCTTCACTCACTATTATACCGACACAGTGCCTGACATATTATGGATATTCAATAGATACTTGTTAATAAATGAATAAATGAGGGAAAGAATGCCTACTGTCTGCTCCTCGGTTTCTTCCTGAAGACCACTGACAGGCTTGCCTCTCTGGCCCAGCTGCTTCTTGTGCTCTGGATTTGGGTTTACCTCAAGGACCCATGTCCATCAAGCAGGCATGTCTTGCTCCAGGTTTGGAACACCTTGATCCGATCCAGCTTGTGCCAACCAAGCTCTGAGCTGCTCTAGAGACACCTGCTCCCCACCCTTTATCAGTAGCACCATTCAATTTTGAATTAGACACATTTGGGGAATAAGGACCCAATGCAGACTATCACCATATTCTGTTGCTGTAAGAGTCTTGTGTGCACACATTTAGAGTTTCACAAGCTCCTGTATGTTTCAAGGTCCCTCTTTGATGGTAGCCAGGTCCACGTACTCATTTTAGGAGTGTGAATATTTACACTGTTATTTTAGTAAATACCTTAAAATAAAAAAGACAGGTGTTTTAAGGCTTTTTAATAATGTATCCCAATTACCTATGAATAATTTGTTCTGTTGATACGTGTTTTGTTAGCAACAAGTTTAAAGGAAATCTAAAGACAGGATTTGTAATGGGTGACTTACATTAGAAGTTTCATTGACTTTCATTAGGAGTTGAAAAAGGTGGCAAGAATATGTCTGCACCTGTGTTTTTCAATTATATTCTCAAATTGATTTTTCTGTTGTAGACCCAAGTTTCAAAGTAGAAAAGTTGAGGTGGATAATACTTCATTCCTCTACATTTCTCATGTTATTTTACTGATATAAAGAAGGTATATCTTATTGATTTGAAATACTATTTGGAAGGGTTATTATAAAAAGGAATTGACTCTGTACATTCATTAGTTTATTCATTCTTTTTTCGAGAAATATTTACTATACATCAAATAAAATTTGTTATCTTATTATTTATTACTTAAACAATTGAAAACTCTGTTGGAATTGCATCCAGATTTTGCTGAAGGACACACATTATTAAAGTTCTTAGCAAAGTGTTCATTACTATTTGGACTTAACAGCCCAGTAGGTCATTTACATCTCTGCCCTGAGCAACTTAACATTGAATAGGGCCAGCTCTGGTAGGGAACACTGCAGCTGCTAAAGTGCAGAGAAAAACTGTATATAACAGTGGGATAAAAAGATAAAGCATGGCCTGTCAAATTGCAGTTGAGAAGCTACACATAATGTAATGGCTTGTGTAGGAATTTAAATATTTAAGACGGAATGCACCACATTTGATATTTATCCTACTTGATAATTCTTCTCTAAGGTCAACAAGATGCTCCAAAATTCTTGTATTTTTATATTTTAAGAGATTGTCATTATACCTTCAGTTTCCATATAGATCTAGAGAGAAAACAAATGTCTAAAATTGGAACCCTGGAATAGCTCTCTCTCATGGTGCAGCATGCATTTCACAGTGACCCACGGTTAGAACCCAAGAATTCCCTTTATGACAAGTAAGGTAACCATACAATTTGTTGGTCAAATTGGAATAATTTTGAGAAGGATGGTGTTCTGAAAAATTATGCCAGGACAAAAACCTGGGACCATTTCAAGTAAATTTGGATGTAAAATCACCCTAGGAATGAATAAATTTGGATCTTTAGTCACCTGTGATTTCATGGCTGCTGGAGACTATTACTTTATATTTTAGTTTGCATTCAGGTAATATTTTTAAAGAATTTTCTTCATGCTAAGTCTTTGGGAATATTATTTATAGATACAGACTGCATAAACCCATACACAGAGACATACTCATTTATTCACTCATTCATTCACCTAAGTAATATTAATTGAGCACTTTTCTATGTTTCAGGAAGTGTGCTGGATTTTGGGGGCAATCTGGTGAGAAATCATGAGCCAGTGTCCTTACCTTTTTTTTTTTTCTGAGTAAAGTCTGCTGTGTATTAAATAGCTTTGTACCAATGGTTTTTTTTTTTTTTTTTGAATTTTATTTTATTTATTTTTTTATACAGTAGGTTCTTATTAGTTATCCATTTTATACATATTAGTGTATGTATGTCAATCCCAATCTCCCAGTTCATCCCACCACCAACCTCCCACCTTGGGGTCCATACGTTTGTTCTCTACATGTGTCTCTATTTCTGCAAACCAGTTCATCCGTATCATTTTTCTAGGTTCCACATATATGCGTTAATATACGATATTTGTTTTTCTCTTTCTGACTTACTTCACTCTGTATGACAGTCTCTAGATCCATCCACGTCGCTACAAATGACTCAATTTCGTTCTTTTTATGGCTGGGTAATATTCCATTGTATATATGTACCATATCTTCTTTATCCATTCATCTGTCAATGGGCATTTAGGTTGCTTCCATGTTCTGGCTATTGTAAATAGTGCTGCAATGAATATTGGGGTGCATGTGTCATTTTGAATTATGGTTTTCTCTGGGTATATGCCCAGTAGTCAGATTGCTGGGTCATATGATAATTCTATTTTTAGTTTTTTAAGGAACTTCCATACTGTTCTCTATAGTGGCTGTAACAATTTACATTCCCACCAACAGTGCAAGAGGGTTCCCTTTTCTCCACACCCTCTCCAGCATTTGTTGTTTGTAGATTTTCTAATGATGCCCATTCTAACTGGTGTGAGGTGATACCTCATTGTAGTTTTGATTTGCATTTCTCTAATAATTAGTGATGTTGAGCATCTTTTCATGTGCTTCTTGGCCATCTGTATGTCTTCTTTGGAGAAATGTCTATTTAGGTCTTCTGCCCATTTTTGGATTGGGTTGTTTGTTTTTTTAATATAGAGCTGCATGAGCTGTTTATATACTTTGGAGATTAATTCTTTGTTTGTTAATTCGTTTGCAAATATTTTCTCCCATTCTGAGGGTTGTCTTTTGGTCTTGTTTATGGTTTCCTTTGCTGTGCAAAAGCTTTGAAGTTTCATTAGGTCCCATTTGTTTATTTTTGTTTTTATTTCCATTCCTCTAGGAGGTGGATCAAAAAAAATCTTGCTGTGATTTATGCCAAAGAGTGTTCTTCCTATGTTTTCCTCTAAGAGTTTTATAGTGTCCGGTCTTCATTTAGGTCTCTAATCCATTTTGAGTTTATTTTTGTGTATGGTGTTAGGGAGCATTCTAATTCCATTCTTTGACATGTAGCTGTCCAGTTTTCCCAGCACCACTTATTGAAGAGACTGTCTTTTCTCCATTGTATATCCTTGCCTCCTTTGTCATAGGTTGGTTGACCATAGGTGCGTGGGTTTATCTCTGGGCTTTCTATCTTGTTCCATTGATCTATATTTCTGTTTTTGTGCCAGTACCATATTGTCTTGATTACTGTAGCTTTGTAGTATACTCTGAAGTCAGGGAGTCTGATTCCTCCAGCTCCGCTTTTTTCCCTCAAGACCGCTTTGGCTATTCGGGGTCTTTTGTGTCTCCATACAAATTCTAAGATTTTTTTTGTTCAACTTATGTAAAAAATGTCATTGGTAATTTGATAGGGATTGCATTGAATCTGTAAATTGCTTTGATAGTATAGTCATTTTCACAATATTGATTCTTCCAATCCAAGAACATGGTATATCTCTCCATCTGTTGGTATCATCTTTAATTTCTTTCATCAGTGTCTTATATTTTTCTGCATACAGGTCTTTTGTCTCCTTAGGTAGGTTTATTCCTAGGTATTTTATTCTTTTTGTTGCAATGGTAAATTGGAGTATTTCCTTGATTTCTCTTTCCGATTTTTCATCATTAGTGTATAGAAATGCAAGAGATTTCTGTGCATTAATTTTGTATCCTGCAACTTTACCAGATCCATTGATTACCTCTAGTAGTTTTCTGGTGGCATCTTTAGGATTCTCTATGTATAGTATCATGTCATCTGCAAACAGTGACAGTTTTACTTCTTCTTTTCCAATTTGTATTCCTTTTATTTCTTTTTCTTCTCTGATTGCCATGGTTAGGACTTCCAAAATTATGTTGAATAATAGTGGTGAGAGTGGACATCCTTGTCGTGTTCCTATGTTAGAGGAAATGGTTTCAGATTTTCACCATTGAGAATGATGTTTGCTGTTGGTTTGTCATATATGGCCTTTATTATGTTGAGGTAGGTTCCCTCAATGCCCACTTTCTGGAGAGTTTTATCATAAATTGGTGTTGAATTTTGTCAAAAGCTTTTTCTGCATCTATTGAGATGATCATATGGTTTTTCTTCTTCCATTTGTTAATATGGTGAATCACATTGAGTGATTTGAGTATACTGAAGAATCCTTGCATCCCTGGGATAAATCCCACTTGATCATGGTGTTTGATCCTTTTAATGTGTTGTTGGATTCTGTTTGCTAGTATTTTGTTGAGGACTTTTGCATCTATATTCATGAGTGATATTGGTCTGTAATTTTCTTTTTTTGTAGTATCTTTGTCTGGTTTTGGTATCAGAGTGATGGTGGCCTCATAGAATGAGTTTGGGAGTGTTCTTTCCTCTTCAATTTTTTGGAAGAGTTTGAGAAGGATGGGTGTTAGCTCTTCTCTAAATGTTTGATAGAATTCACCTGTGAAGCCATCTGGTCCTGGACTTTTGTTTGTTGGAAGATTTTTAATCAAAGTTTCAATTTCATTGCTTGTGATTGGTCTTTTCTTATTTTCTGTTTCTTCCTGGTTCAGTCTTGGAAGGTTATACCTTTCTAAGAATTTGTCCATTTCTTCCAGGTTGTCCATTTTATTGGCATAGAGTTGCTTGTAGTAGTCTCTTAGGATGCTTTGTATTTCTGCGGTGTCTGTTGTAACTTCTCCTTTTTCATTTCTAATTTTATTGATTTGAGTCCTCTCCCTCTTTTCTTGATGAGTCTGGCTAATGGTTTATCAATTTTGTTTATCTTCTCAAAGAACCAGCTGTTAGTTTTATTGATCTTTGCTATTGTTTTCTTTGTTTCTATTTCATTTATTTCTGCTCTGATCTTTATGATTTCTTTCCTTCTGCTAACTTTGGGTTTTCTTTGTTCTTCTTTCTCTAGTTCCCTTAGGTGTAAGGTTAGATTATTTATTTGAGATTTTTCTTGTTTCTTGAGGTAGGCTTGTATAGCTATGAACCTCCCTCCTAGAACTGCTTTTGCTGCATCCCACAGGTTTTGGATTGTTGTATTTTCATTGTCATTTTTCTCTAGGTATTTTTTTAAATTTCCTCTTTGATTTCTTCAGTCATCTCTTGGTTATTTAGTAATGTAGTGTTTAGCCTCCATGTGTTTTGTTTTTTATGTTTTTTCCCCTGTAATTCATTTCTAATCTCATAGCATTGTGGTCACAAAAGATGCTTGATATGATTTCAATTTTCTTAAATTTACTGAGGCTTGATTTGAGACCCAAGATGTGATCTATCCTGGAGAATGTTCTGTGTGCACTTGAGAAGAAAGTGTAATCTGCTGTTTTTGGATGGAATGTCTTATAAATATCAATTAAATCTATCTGGTCTATTGTGTCATTTAAAGCTTCTGTTTCCTTATTTATTTTCATTTTGGATGATCTGTCCATTGGTGTCTAAGTGAGGTGTTAAAGTCCCCCACTATTATTGTGTTACTGTCGATTTCTTCTTTTACAGCTGTTAGCAATTGCCTTATGTATTGAGGTGCTCCTATGTTGGGTGCATATGTATTTATAATTGTTATATCTTCTTCTTGGATTGATCCCTTGATCATTATGTAGTGTCTTTCCTTGTCTCTTGTCACATTCTTTAGTTTAAAGTCTATTTTATCTGATATGAGTATTGCTACTCCAGCTTTCTTTTGATTTCCATTTGCATGGAATATCTTTTTCCATCCCCTCACTTTCAGTCTGTATGTGTCCCTACGTCTGAAGTGAGTCTCTTGTAGACAGCATATATATGGGTCTTGTTTTTGTATCCATTCAGCAAGCCTGTGTCTTTTGGTTGGAGCATTTAATCCATTCACGTTTAAGGTAATTATCAATATGTATGTTCCTATGACCATTTTTTAAATTGTTTTTGGTTTGTTTTTGTAGGTCCTTTTCTTCTCTTGTGTTTCCCACTTAGAGAAGTTCCTTTAGCATTTGTTGTACAGCTGGTTTTGTGGTGCTGAATTCTCTTAGCTTTTGCTTGTCTGTAAAGCTTTTGATTTCTCCATCCAATCTGAATGAGATCCTTGCCAGGTAGAGTAATCTTGGTTGTAGGTTCTTCTCTTTCATTACTTTAAGTATATCATGCCACTCCCTTCTGGCTTGTAGAGTTTCTGCTGAGAAATCGGGTCTTAACCTTATGGGAGTTCCCTTTTATGTTATTTGTCGTTTTTCCCTTGCTGCTTTCAATAATTTTTGTTTGTGTTTAATTTTTGCCAATTTGATTACTATGTGTCTTGGCGTGTTTCTCCTTGGGTTTATCCTGTATGGGACTCTCTGTGCTTCCTGGACTTGGGTGGCTATTTCCTTTCCCATGTTAGGGAAGTTTTCAACTATAATCTCTTCAAATATTTTCTCGGGTCCTTTCTCTCTCTCTTCTCCTTCTGGGACCCCTATAATGCGAATGTTGTTACATTTAATGTTGTCCCAGAGGTCTCTTAGGCTGTCTTCATATCTTTTCATTCTTTTTTCTTTATTCTGTTCCGCAGCAGTGAATTCCACCATTCTGTCTTCCAGGTCACTTATCCGTTCTTCTGCCTCAGTTATTCTGCTATTGGTTCCTTCTAGTGTAGTTTTCATTTTAGTTATTGTATTGTTCATCTCTGTTTGTGTTTGTTCTTTAATTCTTCTAGGTCTTTGTTAAACGTTTCTTGCATCTTCTCGATCTTTGCCTCCATTGTTTTTCCGAGGTCCTGGATCATCTTCACTCTCATTTTTCTGAATTCTTTTTCTGGAAGGTTTCCTATCTCCACTTAATTTAATTGTTTTTCTCGGGTTTTTTCTTGTTCCTTCATCTGGTACATAGCCCTCTGCCTTTTCATCTTGTCTATCTTTCTGTGAATGTGGTTTTTGTTCCACAGGCTGCAAGATTGTAGTTCTTCTTGCTTCTGCTGTCTGCCCTCTGGTGGATGAGGCTATCTAAGAGGCTTGTGCATGTTTCGTGGTGGGAGGGACTGGTGGTGGGTAGAGCTGGCTGTTGCTCTGGTGGGCAGAGCTCAGTAAAACTTTAATCCCCTTGACTGCTGATGGGTGGGGCTGGGTTCCCTTCCTGCTGGTTGTTTGGCCTGAGGTGACCCAACACTGGAGCCTACCCGGGCTGTTGGGTGGGCCTGATGGTGGACTCTGGGAGGGCTGACACCAAGGAGTATTTCCCAGAACTTCTGCTGCCCGTGTCCTTGTCCCCACGGTGTGCCACAGTCACCAGCTGCCTCTGCAGGAGACCCTCCAACACTAGCAGGTAGGTCTGGTTCATTCTCCCCCTGGGTCACTGCTCCTTCCCTCGGGTCCCGATGCGCACACTATTCCGTGTGTGCCCTCCAAGAGTGGAGTCTCTGTTTCCCTCAGTCCTGTCGAAGTCCTGCAATGAAATCCCACTAGGCTTCAAAGTCTGATTCTCTAGGAATTCCCCCTCCCGTTGCCGGACCACCAGGTTGGGAAGACTGACGTGGGGCTCAGAACCTTCACTCCAGGGGGTAGACTTCTGTGGTATAAGTGTTCTCCAATCTGTGAGTCACCCACCCAGCAGTTATGGGATTTGATTTTGCTGTGATTGCACCCCTCCTACTGTCTCATTGTGGCTTCTCTTTTGTCTTTGGATGTGGAGTATCTTTTTTGGTGAGTTCCAGTGTCTTCCTGTCAATGATTGTCCAGCAGCTAGTTGTGATTCTGGTGTTCTCACAAGAGAGAGTGAGAGCACGTCCTTCTACTCCACCATCTTGGTTCAGCTCCAACCCCATAGCTCTCACCATATGTGGTTTTAAAGTTTTATTTTCTCTGTCTCAATGGCTTCCCTAACTTGAAAATGCTCTATATAGAATATAGCCCTGTGCTGAATGATGCAACAGAAAAACGCTTTAGTGACTTCTAACAGATTAAGCCTTGGATAATAGGTTCTAAGCAGAAAGCATGACCCCATATCTGAAAAGGTAAAGCAAATGGCTGTGAATAATGTGACTGAATGCACCAGGAGAGCAGAGCAGCAAAAAAAAGTTTCCAGACTTATTTCTGGTTTAAGTCCATGACTCTCTTTTTATGTATCTGCAGTGAATACAAGATTTTCTCTTTGGCTAGCCTAAAATGCCACAAAGTTCTGACTTTCATGTTATTTCTTTCCATGGAGTATTTCACTGCATTCCTCTTTTCCCTGGGATAAAAAAAAACTCTTTATTTCCTAATTCCTCAATGGAGGATCCGCATGGCTTGGATAATAATGAGCTGGCACAAAGCCTCGGTTTCTGGAAGGCTCTGTGGATTCAAAGAAGTCACAAGGTTTGCTAAAGTGAATTTCTTTTTGCTTGCAATTGGTCCCCCAGGTAATGTAGACCAAAGAAGAAAGATGCGACTTCAGGCATTAGTGGAAAGACCTCATGATCTGAAAAGGAACTTTGCTCAAGTGAGGGCATGTCAGTCACAGAGCTTTTAAAAAATGAATCTCAAAGTTCATATGTTTTAGCGAAGTGCCACTGAAATGACTTGACATGAGCTGGTTGTATAACATAAAATCACCTTTCATTGACTCTAAGCCAAACCATTCACATTAGAGATTCAGCTGGAAGCCTGCCTAATGTTTGAGGGATTATTTCTACAAATCCAAGATAGATGGTGTGAATACTAATTGTCTGAATAACGAGAGGAGAAGCTGAACAAAAATGAAGGTCACTGTTGATATCCAAAGATGAGCACTGAACATGGTTTGGGGCTGGAGGCTCCAATCCTCAGAGTGCAGGGTTGGCATTTTGAAGATCATTGTTCCCTGAGGTGTGGGTGATGGACTCCCTTCTCTTGATTCCTCCCCACAATGTGAACTGAGAAATACTTTCAAGGGCATAGTTGCAATGTTTGTCCTCAGTCATATTACTATTATTTTTAAAATTCAATGACCTATCAGTGGAAGAGCACCAGGCTCACTGAAGTCATTGTATGCAGAGGAGTTAAAAGATCAAGGCTGATTATCAAGTCACTATTCTGTTGTGCATTTTAAGGATTATCATAATGTAATACTGAAATGCTAAGTAGGAGCTTAGATATACTGCCTTTGCTGGTATCATTGTCTCCAGAAAACAGTTAGTGGTCTTTGGAGTTTTAATGTTGATAAATTTTTAAAGTTTAGAAAAGTAGAACAGTACTTTAGGTAAAGGGTCTCACATGGCATTGTATATATACTTCCACTAACATATTTTTTAGTAACATTGTGATTTTTTACCATAATTTACCAGATTATTAGGTATATTTTTTATCTATGGCTGTGTTCCCAGAATAGGCTCAATTATTTATCTACTTATTTTGAATGGCTATGTATATTGCAGTAATAGAAGCGAGGTCTTAGAACAAGAGAGGGAATAGTTCTTCCTACTCCCATTCTCTGGCTTGTCCTCCCACTGTCCCTCTACTTTTTATTGGCTAGAACACATGTCACAAGAAGAATGATAAAAAAGGTAATGAGAGTATTCAGTTGGGTGAAGAGAAGACTTAGAAGGAATGTGCAAACTGTCCTCAATATTTTCAGGTTTCATGGATTTATTGAATGGATGGATAAAGGGATAAATGAGTGAATGAATGAATGAAGCACTAAGTGGAATGCACAGGGAAGCACATACAGTGACTAGAATGACGCACATGCTCTTCACCCTTAGGAAGCTCACCTTCTACTGTGGATGAACACAGATGAAAAGGAAATTACTCTGTGGAGCGGTAGGTAAAAGAGTGAAGAAACTTGTTCTGAATATCTCCATAGGGCAGAACCAAAGCAAGTGTCAATGTTTATCAAAAGTTTTTTTTTTTGTAATGTACTGTATATCAAATGGTTTCCCAAATCTAATACTAAATTTAATTCAATTTAATACATGTTTATTGAAGACCTGCTATGTGCAGCCTACCCAGAGCAACATGGAGTATGCGTCCGGGTGATCATATTAGAAGAAGCAGCATCAAGGGTGAGGAGAACACTATTAGGCACTTGTACTCCAGAAGGTAGCTAGCGTCCACATCTGCAGATGCACTTGGAAGTGTCTCAGTGTGGCATAGTCCACGTGTTCGGCCAGAATGTGCAATTCATTCAACTAGCATAGGTTAAATATTTTTTTCCTATCTAGTTTGTGATAACTGATGTATATGCATACTCTTCACTATATATTAACTTTTAGTGAGAGTAAATGGTTCTGTGAGATGTAAACTGCTGTTTATTTTTGACCAAGGAAAGAGGAAACGCATGCCATATATATATATATATATATATATATATATATATATATATATATATATATATGCCACTTATTTTATTACTTTATTTTATTCCTTTCTCTAAGAACTTGTAAAAACAAGTCCTTTTCTTCTTCTTCTTCAAAGGATCAAACATGTTATTAGATTTTTTTTTATTGAATGGAATCTTTTATTTTCTTTTTTTTTTTAAATAGAGAAATCTATAGTTCAGAAGTTAGGTATGAGACCAACATTTGTAATAATTTTTTAACTAGTCTATCAAACCAAAACTGTCTATATCCTGGTTTCCCAATTCCCCTCACATCCTTTGTGCAGCTATTCTAGTATGAATTTGCTGTCCAACATTAATGAGAGCCATCCTTGAAGATGTCTTTTCATGGAGATTCTGGAAAAATACTGTAATGCAGTAATGAAACTTAATGACCTGTGCTGTGAGCCTTGACCTTGATTCCTTTGAGAAGTTACAGATGAAGTAGATGTCCAAAGGAAAACTCCAGAATTAGAATGGCTATTAAAATTACTGGCTAGAAGCCATCAGTAGTTAAGAGTGGATACTACTACCTTTGGCAGGGAAGCAAATTGTTCATTCTATGCGCAAATAGAAACTCATTCTCTGACAATGTTGGTCTTTTAATGGAGGATATCTTCAAGGCAATGATGCTACTTTGTTCTTCTGGTTCCACATGCAGTTCATTAGCATGTAAATGGTTCATTCATTGTTTGATTTGGAACTGAGTGGAGGTCAACACATACCAGAACTACCTTGCTTTTTACAATTACAATTTCTATTAAATAGGAAAGGCTTAAGGAAATTTGTCTAATAGCAGAATAACACCTGAGGAAGGCAAATAGCTATTTTTAATATTCAGTATTTTTATTATAATGAATGAATTTAAAATGCTGGTGGGTGAACATTCTATTTCAGTAGCACATGGATAATACCGAAATCCCTGGAAGTATGAAAACATTAAGTTGGACTTGACATAGACAAATAAGGTAACATAGAGAAGTGATTGAGTGCAGACTGTGAAATTAGGTAGCATCCATTTAGATCATGACTCTGTAGGTTGTTTGAAGTTGGAAAAAATCTCTTAATCTCTCTGTGTATTTTTTCCTCTTTGTAAATTAAGGATAATTAATAGAACCTGTCTCATCAGACTGTTTTGAGAGTTAAAGTGCTTAGAATAGCTCCTGGTATGTAGTAGGTAGTGGTGTGCTGGTAAATGGTTAACAACTGGCTTTCCAAAAAGAAGTTCCGATGTATAGTGCTTGCCAATTTCTATAATGTAAATATTTCCACTATGGAGTAAATACCCTCAAGATGACATCACTAGATGCTCAATTGGAAAGAGATATGCACAACTGGCTCTCACTAGCCTATGTGACCCAGCTCCAGCACACTATTGATAGTAAGCATTAAATAAATCTTAATTGTTGTTTACATAGTAAAATAATAAAAGACACTTAAGGACTTTTAACTCATTAATCAGATGTGCCATATATTATGATCATCTATTTTGATTGCATATTTAGCTTATGATTTACAACATAAAAGTCTAATATGCAATATACATTTGCTTTAGTTTTGCTGGTGGGATTAAATTCTGCATTTTGTATTTATTAGCTTGCAAAAAACTCTTTAATTTACATTACTGTTTGTACCTAACATTTGCATT
Organism: Eubalaena glacialis; assembly: GCF_028564815.1. Lineage (NCBI taxonomy): Eukaryota > Metazoa > Chordata > Mammalia > Artiodactyla > Balaenidae > Eubalaena > Eubalaena glacialis. Next base: position 79,282,101 of record NC_083719.1, read on the forward strand.
TGCAGGTTCAGTGTGTTTACATTTTTGATTGTGATGTTGTCCCCCCACAGAGTTTTACTTTTTATTTATGTTCTCATTGTCAGGCATAATCAATTTTGAAAAGAAAAAAAAAAAAGAGAGGTAAATTAAAGGAGCAGCTTGTTAAGCTAATGCCTTCCAGATGAGGCAGCAACTGCTCACTTATTAGGTTGTGAGTTCTCAATAGGTTTCCCATGTTGACTCTCCTTGTAAGCGTCTCTCTACCGATCTCAGTCAATATACAGTTCAGGCCTCCTTCCTTCTAGGATGGCCTTTTAAGAGTGAAATATCAGCATCTGTGACAAGTAATAGAGAAGGAGGCTGAAAGCCTTGTCTTGCAGAGTGGCGGTAATCGTTATAAGTCTAAAATTGCAGCCCAATTAATACATCTGGTAAGAACAGCTATTTACATAAAGAGGGTTCAAAATGTGCATAGAAAAATTTAACTTATGTGTTAACAAAAGAAATTACCTTTATGATGAGATTTGACAGCTTATTATATAAATTAATAACAAAGCCCCTCGTGCTAGACCAGTACCAGTTTTTCTTCAGAATAGTTAAAACAAATAATTTATCTCGACACTGAAATTGTAAATACAAAAGTATATAACTAACACTTCTTTGGAATTTAGATATACACAGCTGGCTATGATGTTACTCTTTTGGCTTGCCTCCTAGCTGGAACCAGGAGCTGTATGTCATTCTGGTTGGACTTTCATGATTCTGAAAACAAATTTATAGCTCAATTAACTAAAAAGTTTCACTAGTAAATTTTAGAGGATGGTTTTGAGGAGTTTTGGAGAAGGAGGCCACTTTGCTTTCAAGAGTCACTTGCGATTTATCCTCAGAAACCTAGAGGGGGTTGCTCTGGAGATATCTTTACCCAGCTAAAGTGACAGGGGCCAGGGTACAACTATTACACGTTTTATTTTTCAGATGTTGCTAATAGTATTAGTAGCAATTATGGAGCCTCTATTATGTGCAAAGTACTAGCCAAAATTACTCATCTCTAAAACAACCCTGTCAGGTAGATTATTTTTATTCCAAATTTACAAGTGAGAAAATTGAGGTTAAAAATGTTCATTAACTTGCCAAAAGTTATGGTTACCAACGAAGAAACCTACTTTTCAAAATTCTATCTATGCTTCCACAGCCCCCTTCCTTTCTCTATATAACACTTCCTCTAATAAGACATTGAAAAACAAGACTTCTAGTAGAACTTGTTTTCAAATATTTTTAAGTTGTGAATTTTTGTTCTCAAAAAATCTTATTAACTTGTTCAAGAAGCAATATCTATTCTTCAAATTTTGTCATCTCTCTCTATCACTGTACATAAAAAAATTCTTTTGAAGAGTGAAGATGGCATATTTGGAGTCATAAAGAGAGAAAAGATACAAATTTAGAAACATAAAATGTAGAACAATGCCTATACCATCACAGAAGCACTAAAAACCCAACTATGCTACTGTGATACTCCATGAAAGACTAACTACTTTTCATGGACACTTGGGTTCCAAAAAACACAATTTATAAAGCCAAGATGTTTCATTTCCTTCAAATTAGTTATACTGATAACTTCAAGGGTATATAAAAAAAAACTCTGCAGGCATACCTCATTTTGTTGCCCTTCACCTTATTGTGCTTCACAGATACTGCATTTTTTTACAAATTGAAGATTTCTGACAACCTTGAGTTGAGCAAGTCTATTGGCGCTATTTTTTTCCAACAGCATTTGCTCACTTTGTGTCTCTGTGTCATATTTTCGTAGTTCTCACAATATTTCAAATTTTTTCATTATTATTATATTTGTTATGGTGATCTATGATCAGCAATCTTTGATGTTACCATTGCAAAAAGATTACAACTTGCTGAAGGCTTAGATGATGGTTAACAGTTTTTAGCAATAAAGTATTTTTTAATTAAAGTATGTGCATTGGTTTTTTTAGACAATGTTATTGCACATTTAATAGACTATAGTAGAGTGTAATATAACTTTTATATGCTCTGGGAAACCAAACGATTCATGTGACTCCTTTTATTGTAATACTTCATTGCAGTGGTCTGGAACCTAACCTGCAATATTTCTGAGGTATGCTTGTAGTTGGTAAGTATTGGGGCTATTTTCAGGATTGTCTCGATATTATTTGGAAAAACAAAATATTTTGAAAAACAGTCAGTCACCAGTGAGAATCAGCTTTTCTATTTTGGAAAAAGATAACTTTGAAAAGCTTGCATTGCTACAGCACACGGTGATTCCTCTTGTGTACTTCTGGGTCAGGAGCTCAAACTTCAGGCCCAAGGTAGCTACCATATTTCATAGAATCTGAGAAAGTAAAACAGCCACGGAATACTTGGCCCACCTTGATGAGAAACTGATGAATTTAGCCCTCCTTTTTCAGTTGTTAAAGACTGATGGTTCATATCTTTTCCAGAACTGTTTAAGTGCAAACAGAAAAGCCAGTATAGTCTGAAGTCTGGGAGCCTGATTCCTCCAGCTCTGTTTTCCTTTCTCAAGATTGCGTTGGCTGTTGGGGTCTTTTGTGTTTCCATACAGATTGTGAAATTTTTTGTTCTAGTTCTGTGAAAAATGCCATTGGTAATTTGATAGGGATTGCTTTGAATCTGTAGATTGCCTTGGGTATTAATTATTGATTCTTTCAATCCAAAAACATGGTATATCTTTCCATCTGTTTGTGTCATCTTCGATCTCTTTCATCAGTATCTTATAGTTTTCAGAGTACAGGTCTTTTGCCTCCTTAGGTACATTTATACCTAGGTATTTTATTCTTTTTGATACGGTGGTAAATGGGATTGTTTCCTTAACTTCTCTTTCTGAGCTTTTGTTGTTAGTGTATACAAATGCAAGAGGTTTCTGTGTATTAATTTTGTATCCTGCGAATTCATTGATGACCTCTAGTAGTTTTTTGGTAGCATCTTTAGGATTTTCTATGTATAGTATCATGCCATCTGCAAATCTTCTGTGGCCTGTGTTGCATAATGGAACCACGGGCAGGTGAGTCTCCTCTCTGGGGGTCAACAAATTAGGAGGATGAACAGAAAATCCTGGGAAGGGCATCCAGAAGAAATAAGCAAACAAGTATCTTGGCAAGACTGTTCAGAGCTGCTGTGAGCCGCTAGGGAAATGAGTGGTGGCATAGGTGTTAGCACTGGGCAAACATCAAAAGGCCATTTGACATTGAGACCACTTTCATTGTTTATCCTCAGATGATTATTTAAACTAGTCAGTGCTCTGCTGCCTAGAAGTACCTTTTTAAAAGCTATGATATAGTTCTCTAACTCTGTAATTCTCTAAGTCTCTATAACTTACTTTAGGAAAGTAAATTCAAAAAACATTTTTGCAGGAGATAGGACAGGTTATGTATAGTAAGTACTTTGAAGATGAAAATGGAGAACAGACTACTAAGGATTTTTCCTGTTTTGATAAGCCATACCAACCTTATGCTTCAGAGAAAGAATTTGTCAGGTCCTGTTCAAAAGTCCCTGGCAGCAATACTTCTTGCCATACTTGCCAATACTTCTCCTGAGATGTAGCTTTAAATACTCTTCATAAACTCAGTGATTTTTATCAATGACCAGTAGTTAAAAAACCTGTATGATTTTGGACACTTTTTTCAAAGAGGCTTAAAAACCCAAAAAATTTAACTAAAAATTTCCTTGCAAATTAACAATGAATCTGATGGCAAGCTGAATGAATATATCCTCAGATTTCTTTTTTCTTGTTTTTTTAAAAAATTTTATTCTTCATACTTACTAAAGGTTTTCTGTCACGTTTAGGCCTCTAGACTAGCTAATTTGTAAGGATGAATTACAAATTTCTGAAAAGTTGACAGGAATTTCCTGAGTTTAAATGTTAAAATTTCCATCTCGGGACTTCCCTGGTGGTCCAGTGATTAAGACGCTGCACTCCCAATGCAGGGGACCTGGGTTCGATCCCTGGTTGGGGAACTAGAACATGCATGCATGCTGCAACTAAGACCCGGTGCAGCCAAATAAATAAATTAATAAAATATTTAAAAAAATTTTTCCATCTTTTCCCAACTGTTTAAAATGCAATTTTAAATTCAATTTTGTATGGTTCTATGTTGGGTCCATAGAATAAATATAGATTTTAAAAAATTTCTGTTATTGTAAAATATGAAGAAAGTAGATATATAGAATAAAAGGTAATTCTGCATATCAGGTTAACTAATAAAGTACCAACTTTTCTTTTCCAAGGATAATGGTGTTATTCACTCTTTATTTAGATGAAATTTATTAAATAAATGTGTATCCCCAGTGGAGTCTGAAAGACCTGAGCTTAATTTAAGCCTATCCATATAGCACTTCATTACATAATGTCTCATATTACTCTTAATTTATTCTGTTCAAGTCTTGGCTTCCCAGGAAAATCACGGGCTTCCAGAGGTTAAGAGTTTGGTCTTACGTTAGTGTTGTACCTTCATAACACCTAACACTGAATCTTGGATATAGAATATGCTTAGTAGTTATTTGGGGCTGGGTAAATCTTGAATTCCACACTGTGTATTCTGTACAGTGAATTGCATTTTGTATATTTTGAATATGATACATCTTCTACATCCAGGGTCTGCAAGCTGCAACCCAAATCCTGGTTACCCCCGTTTTTGTAAATAAAGTTTGATTGGAGCACAGGCATGCCCACTTAGTTATGTATTGTCTGTGGCTGCTTTTTTTTTTTAAATAAATTTATTAATTTATTATTTATTTTTGGCTGCATTGGGTCTTTGTTTCTTCGCCCCTTGGAGGGAGGGGGGGCTGGGGGGACTACTTTACATTGCAGTTGCGCGGGCTTCTCATTGTGGTGGCTTCTCTTGTTGCAGAGCACAGGCTCTAGGCGTGCGAGCTTCGGTAGTTGTGGCTCCCGGGCTCTAGAGCACAGGCTCAGTGGTTGTGGCACACGGGCGTAGTTGCTCCGCCACAGGTGGGATCTTCCCGGACCAGGGCTTGAACCCGTGTCCCCTGCACTGGCAGGCGGATTCTTAACCACTGCGCCACCAGGGAAGCCCCTCTGTGGCTACTTTTATATTCCTATGGCAGAGCTGAGTAGTTGGGACTGAAACCCTACAGCCCACCAAGCCAAAGTATCTGGCACTTATAGGATTGTAGAATTGCCAACCCCTTTTTTAGACAGTACTTATCTTTGATAGAAAATGTAAGTACTTAGGGTCTGAATTATTTAATTTTCTTCCTTGGAAGTAAATTAGATAATACTTCCTGATGCTGAATATTTTAACTAAGATTTTCCAGTAAGAACAAGTATCAAAAAGAGAGAGAAAAAATAATAATGGAGCTTGTACCATTTTTCTTGCCACAGCTACTATATTTCTGATTGAAGATAGAGAATAGATACATTAAAACACACCTTAAAAATGCAGTTTGGTTTCCTGCCAGGATAAACCTTCATTAAAGCCAAGATTCAGTATAAATTAAAAGGTTGAAACAGCCACATTGTATTAGAGAAAATATACAGCTGCCTTAAAAAAGGATTGAATTGGCTGGTTGTCATAAGCTGCTCTTTGAGGCTGCCAGTCTACCTAAAGTGTATTCATAAAATACACTTAACATTGGTTGAAATAATGGTTTACTTAGTGATCTTAAAAACAATTATTTCATTGTTACGTTGATTTTACAAGACAATGTTCATGTTGAAAAGGTGAAGAGCAGCCCTATGCAGTCGTTGCTCCTTTAAGATCATGTTATCATGCTGTAGAAAGTTAACAAGCTTCTTCTTTATTTATTATTGTTTCAGATGGAAATAATGAACAGCTTTTATTTAATGCTGTCTTAAAAGCCAAGGAAAATACTATTAAAAGCACTTCACATAAGAACTTATTTTATGAATATTTTAAAAGCAATCAGTGAGTTTTGACCTACCAATTGTGTCTCATATTTCCTTGATTTTTAGACTTTTTTGTTGTTGTTGTTGCTCTATTCCATACCACTTGTTGGTAGATGTTTAGATTGGGGAATGTATTTCCCCTGTATGATTGAGAAGACACAAAATTATTTTTCTTAATCATAATAGCTAAAAAATTTAGAAAGAATAACATTAAGATCAGAGAATTAAAAGAGATCAACATTTCATATTGATCACTAAGAAATAACTGTCACATGTGGTACATTTTCTATATGTTAGTATTGTACTATTTATAGATTATTTCTGGTATAGCTACTCTTGAATGTAGGTAATAGTATTCCTATTTTGTAGATAAGTTTCAAAAATGCTAAGTAATTTGCTTATATTCAGGGCTGGACCAAGTCTGTCTGACCAGGTAGTGTTAGGGACTTATTTCAGGGGTTTCCTGCAAGGACAGAGTACAAAATGGCCCTTTGCTATTGTTAGGAAACATCACATTCTGGTAGAAGGTAGCAGCATAATGATACTCAGAGGAGAGCTGGTGGGAACAAGTAGTTGTTGGTCTTTGAGTTCTCAGCCTAGTGACTAATTTTTATTGAGAATCTTCTATCTTCTGCATATTTAGTGTTTTACATTTATTTTATTATGGAATTTTATAATGATTTGGTGAATGTTTTCCAGGGTCAAATTGCATTATATTTGGTACAATGTTAACACCTACATCTTTCTATTGCCATTTTTTGACCTATAACCACAAGGTTCTGTGACTTCCTGGACTTCAATAATATGAATTGGAAAACCATAAAATCTTTGTAGATAAGGTTTAAGTTGAGTGAGATTTCAAATCATCTCAGCAGCATACAGAATCTGAATATTCATTCTTGGATGGACACAGGAGAAGAGTAAGCTAAATGCTCCTTTTCTCCTTTTGTGTATATGGCAGTAGATAGATAAAGATCATGATTTTTTTTTGAAAAATATTTACATTAAAACTTCAATTGGTGGCATCTCCCATCTTCAGATGCTGGCTTCCTAGAAGAGTTCTGAATATCACTCAAAAGCCAGCTTCTCAACCTTAACACCCAGCTCTCTGCTTAATTGAAAGAGAAAATTTTATCTTATGAAAGATAAATCCATAAAAAATTATAATAAACAATATTTTCACATGATAAAAATTTGAATTGTAGTAAAAAACATAAGGTAAGAAAAAATCACCTAAATTTTCAGCCATCCAATGACACCCCAAATAGCATTTTGTATTCTTTATGGGCATTTTCCTATGCATATATACCAAGGTATGCATGTGTGTGTGTGTGTGTGTGTGTGTATGCTTGTGTGTGTGTGTGTGTGTGTATGTGTGTATTGAGACAAAATCTGAAAATATTAATAGAGATTTCCTAGTGTTGTCTGGAGTCTTCCTCCTTCCAGCTTCTCCATCAGGAATAGCCTTTATTACCTCAGGGGAGATAATTTGCCCCAGGGAAGGCATCACCCAAAAGAATCTAAAGAGAACATAGAAACTGATTGACTTTTGTAAGACAAAATGCTTTTTCATTTACAAAATATGGAATTTTTGAGAGGAAAAGATTTTTTAGTGAAGAAGTTGGATGTTGAATGTCAAAGAATAAGCCCACCATTTCTTTGTATATTTCGTATATAACAAAATTTAGAAAAAAGCCTTATAATCTAAAAACTATATCCTGTCCTACAGGAGATGAAGGCATCAGCTGTAGGAAAAAGCAGAGAATTAAGATGATGTTAGTTTCCTGAGCAGAGACCCAGCAACCTAACCACTCACAGCTGAGTATTGTGGGGAAGGTGCTCCAGGTGACAAGAGTGAGAGGAGATCCCATAGCAGAGAAACAATTATCTAGCTTCTTTTATGAAACTAGTGGAACCTGCAAGTCTATGCAGCATCTTTGCATCCAGCACAGTAACTAGTATCAATGACTGAATGAGGTGTCTTCTCAGTGGCTTGAAAGCTACTTCAAGAGCCCTCTACTCTTCCCCCTTGATATGGGAGGGAAATCCAAGTGTATCACGTGTCCTCAAGAGGGATGTGGAAGTGGCTAGGATCCCACAGTCCTGGAGAGATCTCATGGTAAGAATGAGGAGGGGGCAAAGTGACCTGTATGGACCTGGAGCCTGGAAGGCAGAGTGTGATGAGGGAGGAGAATGTGTGGGATAGTGAAGACTGGTGTGTGCTGTACACATCAGTAGAAGCCAGCATGGACAGATGCCCATCCTTATGGCACAGACACCTCCCTCTAGTGTCAGGATGACAAAGAAACTCTCCAAGAGCTTAGATCACCCATGGCAGAAGGGAAAGTAAAGATGGAGTGGTGGGTGGGAGAGGGGAAGCGGGATGTTTGAATTTTAGAATGCTGAACTAATTGAATATGTATCCCCCCAAATAAATTTTAAATTGGAAATAACTGAGTTTAACATGAACTGGAAAATTTAAATTTTCTGCTACTGAGAGAAAATGGGACTTTGAAAACTCAGAAATAAAAAAATGTTATATGCTTGTATAATCTGTGTTTTTAACTAAGAAGTTTGTACCAACTATATAATCTACTTTACCCGCATGGAGTCATGTTAAATATGTTGTGTTCTAACTTCTTTTTCCTCTCAACAATATGTAGTAGCTATTTCTTCATGTCAGGACACACAGATATTCAACATTCTTTTTAATGAGTGTGTAGTGTCCACTGTATATTTGTCTAGCCATTCTCCAATGTTGGACATTTAATCTGTTTCCATGTATTATTTTCTTTTATACAATTCTGGGCAGGATCCTTCTTGTGTCATTGCAAAGAGAGTAAGTTTTTATAATCATATATTCTGTTTGACTTTAAATAAGATATGTTTCTATATTTTGAGAAGTTTTTCACAGATTGGAAATTGTGACAAGAACTTTCCATATTGTGTAGTCATAATATCTCAAGCTTTGGATATATTTCATTGTAGTGATTTTTTTTTTTTTTGGTGTGTGATCATCTTTGTTATTTGCCCCATAGTTCCATTTTTCCTAAGACAAAAACATAATGAGACGTGGAATTCTGCCATATAACTCTGTTATAAACTCTCAAAGAAAATATTGTCCATATAATTTACATTGTTTTATTTTTGTATTGCATTCTATTAATGTACACAGATAAAACTTGACTAGAATTTAAACATAAGGAAAATGAACAATGTTTTATACTGTGGCATGGACAGAGTATGTTTGTGCTACTTTAGGGGAAAAAAAGGCTTCAGTGTTTATATCAACAAGTTACATACCTATGTTTGGCTAAATTCATAAAAGAGGATATGATTATTTAATATGAAATTCATTTATTTTAAAATGGCTATTTTCTGTCTTTTTTCTTCAAATAAAGAGTTATGATTCACTTGGTTAAGAAATAATCAGGCATGCTCTTTTAATCTTTGGAAAAAAATTGCTTTTAAAATAAAAAATTTTTTCTTCTTGGATAGAGACATCTTAAAGAATATTTTAAGAAGTTTGGTATGGGGGATATTGGCGGGGAACAAAGGGAGAAAACAATTAAATATTCATAGCAAATGTGAATGTTTATTCAACACCCAGCATGATGAAGCTCTCAGTAACATCAAAGAGAAGAAGAGCTCAATAATTAATTGCTGATGGAATAAGCGATTGAATTAATGATTGAATGGCTCAATGACCAACAAATCTTCTGTCAAGGAGTCAGCAGGTGCCTGTGCTATAGATGGCTGCTCTCTAACGGTAATAGGGCGTCTGATCCCTGAATTATTGTCTTGCAGCAGCTACTGAGTTTACTTCTATGTTTCAGCCACTAAAATATAAACAAGGCCCAGATTGACCTCCTACTTGTGCAGACCTGCCTGTCATGCTATGGAAACATCTAGTTACCAAGATATAAGGATAAGGAAAAATGACAGCATAAGGGAAACAGAGGAAAATAGAAACTTAAAGGGATATTTATAAGAATATGAATCATTCGTGGTTACTTAACAGAAATACATTTTCTGCAAGTACTGTGAGAGCAGAGAGACCATGAAATGTGGGTTAAGACTTTGAAAGGCAGAAAAGAGGAATTCTGTGTAGAGAGAATGGCACCAACAAAGACAAAAAGTGGGAAAGAGCAGGAAGTGTTTAGGGAAGAGTACTTTGAGTGCTGAATGCTTGAGAAGTAGTAGGTACTAAGACTGGAAAGAGAGGCTGCTTTGAATGAGCCTTGAGGGGAGAATAACCTTTCATTACAGTTTAATGAGTCTACAACTGTGCTGTCTAATATGGTAGCCACTAGTCACAATAAGATATGCCATAAGCATAAAATACACACCAGATTTTGAAGACGTAGTATGAACAAAACAATGTAAAGTATCTCATTAATAATTTTATACTAATGCCATGTTAAAATGATAATGTTTTGGATGCAGTTAAAGAAAATGTATTATTAACTATATATTATTACATATATATTATGAAAATTAATTTCACTTGTTGCTCTTTACTTTCTTCATTGTGGCTACTATAATGTTTAAAATTACATACTTGGCTCACATATGTGGCTTGTATTCATGACTCTCATATTTCTATTGAATGGTGAAGTCCAGACTTTTACATGGAAGCAATGACTACTCGGGTTATTGAGGGGTTAGTGGTGATGGCTTGGACTTGTTAGGTTTGAGGTGACATTGGCTTAGCTGCTCGATAGAAGAAAGTAGAAAATATAGGATTGGAGCTTGTAGAATGGAAGCTAGAGACATCTCACACATCAGTGTTTGTGAGGCTAAGTTGTGAAGATATGAATATGAATAACATCTAGGGAGGAAATGTCTTTGGAGGACAGCTAAGAGCAGAGGACCAATCTGAGCTATGTCAGGTTGAGCCTGACTTTTGCCTTTGAATTTTAAAGGCTTTGAGATATAATTTCTAGAAAAGGTATTGGCAGAAACAACAAAATTAAACCACCACCACAACAGCTCTTTGCCTTATTTAATGAATGCTGCATTGTTAAGGATCAATTTCAAAAGAATTCAGAAGGCTGAGTGATTTTCTTCCCTCATCTGTACACAAGGTAAAGAAATTAATCTATAGTTAATCAATGAAAGGTATCATGAGAGATGGAAGAGTAGAGAAAAGAAATGTAAAATAAATCAATTAGAAAGTCCAAATCTGAAAGAATTCTCTGTGGCCTGCCACGCCTAAATGTACTTATGGTGGTAGAAGGAGGTATTTTTAAAACACGAACTAATTGCAATCATAATTGTTCCTCTCCCCAGAAAGAAGGCAGATGAAATACTGGCAAGCTGGGAAATGTCCACCTCAAGGGATAATTTGCTAGGCCTGGCATTTTTAAGCATTTACGAGTTCTACCCACTGCTAGTGATGATGGAAGAATGAACAGTTTAGCCTCCTGTCCTATGAGTGACTGAGACCTTGAAACTTTTCATGATTTCACTGGTGACTGTATTGATGGAAGGGCTTGCATCAGAAGCAGCCTGTGCCCAGGCTGACTCCAGGCAAAGCCAGAACTCTCCCCAGAGCCAGAGAACACCATTCACTGAAAAGGAAGGGCCACACAGTGGTGGTGCTAGGAATCCCACTGCTAAGGCTGGCTGCGTAGTGGGGACAGACTGAGAGAAGTGTGGACATTTTATTTTTGAAAATCCAAAAGAATAAAAAGCAAACCATGAAATCCTAGCTTAGCTTTATCCTTTTTATAAACTCTGGAAGAGAAAAAGCATTTTGTAGTTTAATCAAGTGAGGAATGCAGTGCACACATTTTTTAGACATTAATCTAGATGTTAAACAGTTAAACCTACTCTAAAAGTAATAGCGCTTTTACGATTCATAAATTTCCATCAGATTAAGACAGTCATTCAAATTTCTCTTCTTTCCAGTGTCTGAGGAAAACACTGTCTCATCCTTTGAACGAGGGACAAAAACCTCTCTGTGATTTTGGCCATGGGCTTTCAAACTTTAGGATGTATTTAAGAATCACTTAGAGAACTTACTAAAATACAGGTTCCTGGGTCTCTGGATAGTCAATAGATCTTTAATAGTAACCATAACATGCTTTTTAAACAATCACCTTGACAATTTGATGCAGAAGGTCTTGAACTACAGCTTTAAGCAACAATTTTCTAGGATAATACATCTACTTGACACCTTAAAATAGAATGTTAATTTGGATGAGGCACTGACTTTTTAGGATCAAATGATGCTGATTAGGAATACAGAGACTCAGTATCTCTTGTTGTTTTTGGAAACCATGATTCCATATTAAACCAACCAGTAGTTAAATATATGTTTGAAGTCACAAATACTGTTATCCATAGAAGTCAAAGTATAAACACATGAAATATCTACATGAAAATTTTAGTCTTGTTTCCTTGGTTGTTAATTAGACCGTATAACTCTCCATGGTTTTACTGGTTCTCAAGCACCTCAATATCTTGAAATACCTAGCATCCCAGTTCCTGTCTTTCCAGGAAGTGAGAGGCATGGATTTGCAATAAATAAATAGTAAATGATACGGCAATACAGTTGTGGGTTATAACAAACATTATACAATCTCTATCACTGATACCTATCTTGTGTGATTTTATTCACTATGTTACCCAGTGTGAAGGGATGCTGTTGTGAGATATTAACCAATTTGCACTCTCCTTTTCTCCATTGCTGCCACATCACAGTAGTCACTGGGAGCTATCCTCATTTGGCTACCAGATACAAAGCCTCATTACTGCAAGGAACTGCTATCACAGCACAACCAGAAGACATAAACCTTGGACATAAGTCAGAAAGGTCTGGAAGAATTTTTGAGGACTCATTGCCCTACTATTGTTGCTGTAACAAATTACCACAAACTTGTTGGCTTAGAACAAAACAAATTTACTATCTTACAATCCTGGGTGTGAGAGTTCAAAATGGGTTGGCAGGGCTGCATTTTATTTGGAGTCTCCAGGGGAGGATCTTTCCTTGCCATTTCAAGTGTCTAGAGGCTGCCTTATCCCTTGGCTCATGGTGTCTTCTATGTTCAAAACCAGCAGCAGAATAGCAACTTTAAATCTCTCTCTGACCCTGTCTTCCTCTCATAAGGACCCTTGTAATGAGACTGGCCCACCCAGAATCCTGGATAATCTCTTTAGCTCAAGGTCCTTAACTTAATCACATTTGTAAAATCCCTTTTGCCATGTAAGGTAACATATTCACAGGTTCCAGGGACTAGGACGTGGACATCTTTGGGGAGCCATTATTTTGTCTACTTCATCTACCATAGATAAAACCTTTGGACTGGTAAAGAAAAGAGAGTTTATGGGAATTCAAGAGAGTTTGGAGTTGGAGTAAGTCTCAAAAAAAACCTCTCTACTCCCTGCCCATTTCAAGTTAATTATGAGAATGTCCTAGGCAACCTTGGCCATGTGAGAATAGAGGAGATTTTTTTTTCATTTTTAGAGAAGAGTCCATGAAAGATTTCCTGCACTGGCTTGGTGCAACACTAGAGGGATATATAGGGGAGAATTTGTATTTTAGATGTAGTTGTATAGCAGCACTACCACCCTTGATTCTCCAGTATCCTTAGGGTGGAAGAGGAAAGCATCTTTGAATTCTCTGTGACACAGAAGTGGTTAGAGATGGCTGAGAAAGGATGAACTAATTCAAATGGATCTCAGGAGTATAACATATAGAACAGAGTACTGTGACCAATGATCTGAGACCTGTGTGCCAACTGGGAGGTATGACCATTGTGAAGACAGATAGGATGGTTGGTGTTTGTTAAGTAGCTGTCAGCATGGACAAATGATGATGATCAGGAACCATATGCCTTCTATCAATGTTGTGATGCTGTGTAAGCTCTCCAGGATCTTAATGCCCCTCTGGAGGGAATGGGAAGGAAAACCTTGAATTGACTCAGTAGTTGCTTGCAATGACTAAGTTTATTTGGAATTAAGTTTTCTGCCATTAGGCAGAACAGAGGCTCGGAATAGAGATTAAACTGAATTACTTTATAAAGTTAATTTTTGTTCACACAATTGAGTATTATGACTTAACCATTTTATAACTCTACATTTTTGAAAAATCTTCAGAGTTTTAGGTATAACCTCATAGAGGTACTAGGTAAAATTAGGACATCAGTAAAGCTTCTATGGCTCTCATTCATTCTTCCTGTATCTTGTTTACTTTTTGTTCCTTTTTTTAAGCCTCTGTCTAGATATCCCAATGACTTGTGCTTATTAAAAATTTAGTGCTCTAAAACTTGTCTCAAGCAATAAGGGATTTATTCACTTATATAACTAGAAAATTCTGTGGAAAATGTGAGCTTTAGGATTAGTTTGACCCAAATATTAATAACTTAAATCACATCATTGAGGTGGCAGTCCTATGTCTCTGTGGTCTTTCATTGCATTCCTCTTCATATTCAAATTGTCCTTATGCTGGCTTATCTCAAGGCTGCCAGGTGTAGTATCCACGACTACCAGGTTTTGCATAGATCTAGGGGAAGACAGGAATTTTCTTCTTCTAGCCATGAAATAAATATCCTGACCCTTACTTTTGCAAGGGTAATTTGGTTATGTGCTCACTCCTAAACCATTAATTATATCAGTGGAATCCCATGTTCTGATTAGCTTAAGCTTTAGTTATATTATCATATTTGAATCCAAAAATGACCCAAATGGCTTAGATCCATCAGAGTTCACCTTTGGAGTTGGAGTGGGGTCAGTCTTTCTCATATCACCTAGCTTCTATATAAAGGGGGAGGGATGAAAGAGATGATTTCCCTACAATTGCCCTTAGTGAGAACCTTCTGTGTTTCCTTCATTATCATATTAATGGTTTTATATAACCTCCTCAAGATTTCTAAAGCATCAATTTTGTTAATTTGATTAGCTAAGGTGTTTCATTGAGGGTATTCACAAGAAAATACATGGCTCTTTAGGGTCAATAGGCTGCTTTTATTGTACTAGAAAATTAGAGTAATTCAGGCATAGTAAATAAGACCAACTCCATGGAAGATTATCAGGGAGCACCTTTGAGGTACCACAAATTAAATAATTCTTGACAAATGACTGAACATTAAAAAAAAGTTTTGCATTTTTAAAGGCTGGAGGGACAGTGGCTGCATCAGTCAATGAGGGACGTTCCTGGCTCTGACTGAGGCACTTTTGGATAAGATGAGTCATTGACAAACTAGAATAAAATGACTCATATCTTATGATATGACTCATATCCAATACTCATGTATTGGAAGACTCTTAACATGCACACTATCAATCCTGGGGGAGTGATTTCATTCTATATTTGAAAGTCAAATTGGGGGCCTCTTTTTTTGCAAGTCTATTTGACACAATAGGCCATAATGGGTCTTTTAGCTTCTTTGGGTCCAACCTACTCATAAAATTATTCACTGTAATGGCTTCTTTGGAGCAGTGACAGGACTTGATATAAATGTTTGTTAGGAATAGCCAGCTTTACTGATTACATCTCCAATGATGGCAAATAGAAACTTTAGGGATGGCAAGGATTTTGAAGACAAGGCACTGCTTTATCAGATGACAAGACTACAAGTCAGAAAAGAACCAATCAGAGTTATTGATTCAGAGTTCATGCTATTCTTAGAGCCTGAAGGATTTTATACATATGGATTTTTTGGGGGGGCACAAGGTGTTTTATGTAGATTGGAATGTACCTTTAAAAGTATATTCAAAATATGGTGCACAAAGTTATATGAATATTTTTGTTTTATGTACAAGGTGTACAAACACCAAATAAATATTTGTTGGATGGATAAAGTAGGTACACTATTTTACTTGCTAATTTTTCATGATTTTTTAAAGTTAATTAGTGATTCTGAAATATGTCCTAATTTCTTCATAGAAGACATGGAGGAGCAGTTTACCAACTTCTATTCCTGTGATGATTTAGCCAATGTGTATTTTACTTATTTTCTGATAAACTTTCTCAAGAAGATTCAGTTTGCATTTCAGAACATAATAAAATATACTGATTTGTTTGGCACCTCATATGCTTAGAATGAGCATAATTAAGAGTATCTAAACACAAGATCCAGTATCACACTTAGGATTGAGCTATACTAACAATACTACAGTATGTTTCCAGAGCTAACCTACCATCTGCCTACCCTGATGAAAAGCTGTATGAAAAAAAATCCTACAAATGGAACTCTGAAAAAATAAATATCCTTTTGTTATTAATTTGTACTTTGTGAAGGAATAGATAGGTGCAGAACTAAAAGTACTAAAAACCAAGTTATAGCAGACCCAGACTGCTTTTACTCTTCATAGGATGTTAGAACTGTTAGTGTTAATCAAAGTAGTTTTCTTATCATACATAAGAAAGCTCAAGCAGGATAGAGAATTCATTCTTGGGCTCACAGTTGCTAAATATTAAAACTGATCTTTTTGGCAATTGGAACCATTTTGACATTTTCTCTGCAGTTTTGAAGCTAGAAGTAGGATCAGGATTTGGTATTTGTAGTCCTCTAGCCCAGCCCTGCTGCATTTGGATGAATATGCATTTTATTCTAAGTGCAATGGGAAGCCTTTGGAGGATTTTTATATAATAGAGTGATGTGGTTTAATTTACATTTTAAGAAGAGACTCTTATTGCTACTGTGTGAGCAGAGGATAGGCTGGACAGGAGCAAGAGGAGAAGTAGGGAGACAAATTAGGATGCTCCTCTAATAGGCAAATGAGAGATATAGAATTTTAGGATGGAAATGATGGCTATGGAATAGAAAAACTGACACATCGATAAGATTTAAAAATAGAATAATAAAATGGCGGTTAGGAGACAGACAGGGAAAATGGACAATAATTCCTAGATTTCTGACTTTGATAATGGAATGGATGTTGGGATGGTGGAGCTATTTACAGGTGTGAGGAAGTCTAGGTCAGGTAGTAAGTTTTAAGGGTATTTTTGGTGAGGAATTAATATCCACATCTACACCATACTACCAGGTTTGATTTAAATGCCCTTCCTTTATGCTCTGATGGTAAGCATAGTTTTTGTTTGTATTGTGAAATAAATTTCTAATTGCCCACCCAGTGTTAATTATCTATTTTCTCCCCTTTACAACAGAATTTTAGTTTTGTTGGTGGCAACAACATGTTCTGATAAAATTTCATTTCCCTGCCTTCCATGAAGTAGAGGTGACCATGACAGAGGTGACAAATCTCATCAATGAGATAAGAATACGGTTGGGTAGGGTTTCTAAGGAAGCTTAAAAGGGACACAGATTCAGATGGCACATGCCCTATTTTCCTTTTGCGTTTCTCCCTACTTTCTGCCTGAAATGTGGTTGCAATCACTAGAGCTGTGACCATAAAAGAACAACCATGATAGACCGAAAACAATACCATAGACCTCTATCTTGATATTGTTGAGTTACTCCAGTAACTCTGGGTTGATTTCATCTATATTTCTTGTTATGTGAGAGGAAAATGAAGCTTATTTTGTTAAGCCACTGTTATCGCTGTTTTCTGTTGCACAAAGTTAGATCCAGACTCTAACTGATAGCATTCATCACACTCTGTGTTGTAAATTGTGGTGGTTTCCTGTCTTCCTCACTACATAAGTTCCTTGAGTTCAGAGTCCTAGCTTTATCTATCTTTGTATTCATGGCACTCAGCACAGGATTAACACATGATAGGCACCATAAAAGTTAGTCAAAGTAGCTTGATAAATAATTACATCAACAACATGGGTAAGATAAATAAGAGGTGGAATAGAGATAAGCCTAGAATGCTTGGATTTACTTACCTCTTGTATCCCAGTCTTGTGATGAGAAACTTCTTGACATAATGTTCTTCCTTTATCCCCAGTTAATATCAAAAGAAATTTCAGTGTTCCAGAGCATTTTCCCCACATAAACATGATTCCATAAGATATCTGTAGTCATTCCAAAATTTCTGAAGCTTATATGCATTTATAATATGCAAAGCAATTTCATGTTGGGTATCTCATTTAACCCTGATTGTAAAATTTCCATCTTACTCATAAGGAAAATAAGATCTAAAACACCTAAGTGGTACAATAAAAATAACAATAAATGTTGGTGGCAGAGTTGCAACAAAAAATTCAAAAGCTCTTGAAAACTGTACCAGTGTCACTTTCAACACATTTCACCAAGGACTTTTTAAATAATTAAAGAAATATTAAATTTAGATTAAATATCATGTAATATGTAACTGTAGAAATTATGTATAATGCAATTAACATGGTATAACAATGCAAATGTGTAAAATATTGATGTATGCAAATTAGATATATTTAATTTTGTTATAATTATTTGATATCAAAACCGAATGATGCTCAGTTGAGCAGAGTTTTTTTTTTTAATAGACTTTTACTTTTTTTTTAAAGTATTTGTTTATTTATTTATTTATGGCTGTGTTGGGTCTTCGTTTCTGTGCGAGGGCTTTCTCTAGTTGTGGCAAGCGGGGACCACTCTTCATCGCGGTGCGCGGGCCTCTCACTATCGCGGCCTCTCGTGTTAAGGAGCACAGGCTCCAGACGCGCAGGCTCAGTAATTGTGGCTCACGGGCCCAGCTGCTCCGCGGCACGTGGGATCTTCCCAGACCAGGGCTCGAACCTGTGTCCCCTGCATTGGCAGGCAGACTCTCAACCACTGCGCCACCAGGGAAGCCTGAGCAGAATTTTGAATTATAGTCATACGCTGACAAATGGGACGCTTAAGTATAATTTTATGGGTTCCTTCCAGCTATGTCTTGTCTAGTTTAGATTCTTGTAAAATTAGCATGTATCATCTCCTGGGAATAATGAGGTAAAAGTAATTTATTTGCAGTAGAAGGTATGTAAAGCTTCTCTAAAAGCAGTTCACTATTGCAACTGAGCACAAAGCTGAACACAATTGGACACAAAGTCAGACTCATAAAGATCCCATCAAATTTAAGCATCAAAATAAATAATGATATTAATGGATTATATATATTATATAAAAAATAAAATTAATGAGTTTATACTACTAATAAATGAATTAATAAAATAACAGGAAAATGAATAATCTTTACAGTGGAATGCCAATTAATAAATATGAAAAGAATCATCGAATAAAAAATCACATTTTCATAGTTGATCAGGCAGAAACCCTTGATAGATACTAAAATCATCTGGTGAAAGTTTGTGGGGGGAACAGGAAATTTATATCATGTCAAAGTTTTCCTCAATATTATTACTTACTAATTACAAAGGGGAATAAGGTACTTTTACGGTAGAGAAATATGACAGACAATAAGTGATCAAAGTTAACATTACCACTAACGGAATGCAGTGGACACTGACGTGCCGCCCATTTGGGGCTGAAAGATGCATTCCCATAGCTAGAGTAGTCAGACAGCTCCCAACTATCAGTTCTCTTTGGAATTGCCTTGGCTGAAGAGATCACTTCACCCATGGGCACACCCTCTTCCCAGTGTGGCCCTCATCTAATGACTGGTCAAGTCAGGCGCCTAGTTCCCTTGCCTAATGCTGGACAATTCTGAAGGGCTCCTGCAGTTTCACACCTCCCTCAGGATCGGCTGAGCCTTTTGTTGAGACTGTATCACAGCCCAAATTCTCTCTGTGCTAAAATCCATCTTTATTTCCTTTCTTTCCCTACGGATGATCCCAAGAGCAATTCTTTTTTTTTTTTTTTTTTAATTAATTTATTTATTTTGGCTGCACCAGATCTTAGTTGCGGCACGTGGGATTTTCACTGAGGCATGTGGGATCTTTTTTTTAGTTGTGGCATGCAGACTTCTTAGTTGCAGCATGCATGCAGGTTCTAGTTCCCCGACCAGGGATGGAACCTGGGCCCTCTGCATTGGGAGTGCAGAGTTTTACCCACTGGACCACCAGGGAAGTCCCCCAAGAGCGATTCTTAATAAAATTCCTTCATATTAGCTTCCCTATCAGAGCCTGCCTCTTGGGGAATCAAATATATCACATCAAACAAACTGACCTCAAGTGCCTCTGGATATGCTTCACTCAGAAGAGTATATATCAGTTATGTAGTATTCCTGGCAAAAATGCAAAAACTGGATCTATTTATGAGGAAGTATTCAACAATTCTAAAGTGAAGTATTCTACAAAACTGGTCTGTACTCTTCAAAAATGTTTATTTCATTTATATTCTCTACTTTTCCTATACTGATCATTAAATTACTAGACTAAAATAAAATTGAGGAAAATGCCATTCCCATTAATTGCATAAATAGTGGGTGAAGTTAAGATAGGTAAATTACATGTTGATGGCAAATCACATATGTATCTTGCACACTGCAAGATTCTCTCTTCTAAGAGGTTATTTAGAAATAATTGTACAGTTAGTCTGCATAAATGGCCAATTTTAAAGAACTGCTGGAGCAACTGAATAAGTAACCTGAAATTCCCTCTGCCAGAAACTTCAGATTTGAAAGAAAGAAAAATGACAGATTTTCCCTACTTTAAGAATAAAGGGGGGGCTTCCCTGGTGGCGCAGTGGTTGAGAATCTGCCTGCCAATGCAGGGGACACGGGTTCGAGCCCTGGTCTGGGAAGATCCCGCATGCCGCGGAGCGACCAGGCCCGTGAGCCACAATTGCTGAGCCTGCGCGTCTGGAGCCTGTGCTCCGCAACAAGAGAGGCCGCGATAGTGAGAGGCCCGCGCACCGCGATGAAGAGTAGTCCCCACTTGCCGCAACTAGAGAAAGCCCTCGCACAGAAACGAAGACCCAACACAGCCATAAATAAATAAATAAATAAATAAAATTAAAAAAAAAAAAAAAGAATAAAGGGGGAAATGACATTTTTTTTCCTGAATGGTGAGAAATGGCAGGGACGTAATGAATGATGGAATGGAAGAGTAAGCTAATAAAATGGAAGGACATAATGGTAATAAGGGCCTGAAAAAAGGAAGAATAAATGGGGAAATGAGAAACTAGGAGTATTCATCTTTCTGTAATAATGTTATAGCCCAAGTATAGTGAATTTGAACCTATTATCCAGAAACAGCCATGATTATGGATCAAGGGCAATGCTTGATGTTGGCCTGCAGGAGGTATAATTTTATGTTCATGTTTCTATCGGTTGAGGGGAAAAATCTCTATGAACTCAGATCCTATTCAAGATATGAAAACATTCCCTTCTCTTTGTTGTAACCAGAAAAGAATATATGTACTGCATGGAAAGAGACCAGAGACCAGGTGTTCAAATTAGAGGTGTGTGTGTGTGTGTGTGTGTGAGTGTGTGAGAGAGAGAGAGACAGACAGAGACAGAGACAGAGAGAGACAGAGAGAGAAACAGAGAGGGAGATGGTAATTTTGTTAATAAGTGGAATAGTCAGCTGACCAATACTCCAGAATTGCTGGAAAAACAAACCTCCTTAACAATTTTTCAACACAGAGATATTTCTAAAGTATAATTTGACCAAACAAATAAGTAGCAGGTTGAGACTAAGGGCACTTAAATAAGAAATTGACATAGCAACAGAGCTTCATATAGGATAAGAACAAGGTAAAACAATAGGGAGTCAGCAGTTTGGTGACAATGGAGAAGAATTATAATAAAAAATAGAAAATAAGAAATTTCTCATAGCTCCTCAGGTCCCTGCCTCCACCATGACGTTGTCTACTGTTTGGTGGCCCCACGTAGACCACAAAATGTAATGTAGGTATTTCTTATAATTTTCCCTTTCCAAAATTACAAATAAATAGTACTATTTGAACCAATTAAAACTTTTAAAAAATGATTTTTGAGAATGTGAATCCCATAGAAAGATACACGTAGACAAGTAAGAGTCAGAAGCCAAGACACTAAGCAGAAGCCATGAGGCACTAAAAACAGACCTACGAGGAAGCTGGACCATGAAGACAGATACATCAGTGTTTTCACTGGCTCTCTGGAGTCTCTATAGCATTCACAGTGCTGCTCCATGAGAGATGATAATACCATTGTTGAGGCTATTCGTTAAGACCTGTTACCTCCTCTGTTGCGCTTAATAATTAAACCCCATCACTTGAGGAAAGCAGAACATGATTTTGTACAGGCAACTGAAAAGAACCTAACAAACCTATAGATTTCACTCACATTTGATATTCCCTCAGTATTTGGCAGAAAGCTTGAAAATGATGTGGGCTATTAATCATTACTCCCTTACAAAAGTATAACTAAGCATTTTGACTCTTCACCAAACCCTGTTCTGTCCTCCCAGAGCAAATGCATGTACAAACCAGATCCTCTGTGTAGAAAGGGAAGATGATTGTGGTGCTGGATTTACTTTTCTGTTGCAATATGGTGACAGGGCAACTCCTTATTAACTTCTAAGAGCAACTTCCTGGAAGTAGGCTGTAGCTTAATGACGTATAAAATGCCTAGCAATATCCCAGTGTGCCCTTTTCAGATTGTGACAACTTCAAGACCTTCCCTCTTTCAATTTTTTGTCAACCAACCTACAAATTTAACAGGATAATTGACTCTACTGAGGGCCCAAATTGATGCAGGACAAATGTATGTAATGAAATGATTCGTTACTCTTAACAAGACCTTCCTGGAAACTAATTGTTTATTTTCTAATCTACAAAACAAAAGTGATTTAAAAAAGCCACAGTACCATTCCAAACAAAATGTAACTCCAAAACAAAAACCTATAAAAATTAAGACTCCACAAATTTATTGATCTTGGAAACACTTTTGCTCTGTGGGTGTGTCTTACGGAGATGCTTTCTCTTGATTTTTAACAGCCTTCACACTGTTCCTACTGGTATTTATTTATTTGAGATCGGCTCATTATAGCTCTTCTGAGGTTATGCTACGACGGAACTATCTCAGTGTGAGTAGTGGAGCATTTATGGGGGCAATCGGGGCCATTTTCAACCATAGTGTGGGATTTTGAAAAGCCTTTCAATTTTCTGATGTAAAAATAAAGAAGATAAAGCTAGGTAGAACAGCAAGGGTTTCTTTTGTTGTTGTTGTCATTTGTTTGTTTGTTTTTATTTAATAGTTTTAAAGAAGGACAAGCAATGCTTAGAATCATGGGGTAATGGTCCACTTAATCCTTATGCTTGCTTAAGCTGAGAAATTCTTTATGTCTAATATTGCCAGTAAATTGTATTGTATTGCTTTTATATAAAGCTGACCACCACAGGTAGATTTTCTTAGCCAAGAATTAGTCTATGATTGTGTACTGAAGCATTTTGGAACACCTAAGATCTTATAGGCTTAAAACAAAGTGAAGTCATTTAGGTACAGGTGGTAAAGGTAAATAAATCTTCATTTAGTTGACAGACTTGTTTCAAGTTAGCTATGGGGAAATGGTTGTTGGGCATTTGGGGGAATTCATTGATACTGTTTAGTATTTTCTATACTTGCTGTACAACCCCATTTCTCCACACTGGTAATGTTTTATTTTGTATTTTATTTCTGAACAAGAAAATATTTTTTTTAAATTTTATTTTATATTGGAGCATAGTTGATTAACGATGTTGTGTTAGTTTCAGGTGTACAGCAAGTGATTCAGTTATACATATACATGTATCTATTCTTTTTCAAATTCCAGAAAATATGGTTTTAAAGATGAAGTAATCTTTGGTTTAAAGGTAAAAACATACTAAATTGGAGAACACAGAACGGAACTAAGACTCTTTAGAAATTTATTTTATGCTGTTAAAAAGAGTGTCTTTAGAATACTCATGAGTTTTCCTCCAGATGGGCAGATATTACCTTCTTACAGTCCTATGAACAATGTTCACATAGGCAAAACTAATAGGAAAGGAACAAACAACAGCAAATTTTATGGCACGCTTTTTCTTTAAAACAAAAAACTGTAACTAGTACCAAACAGGCCTTTTCCTCTGTGCCAATAAGAACAAAATTCACAGAACTAATAGAACAATCCTAAGAACAGCAAAATAAAGACCTTAGGACCTCTACACTGAAGAGGAAATATTGCATAAATCTTCAAAAAGCAACTCAGTCTTTCCGAAGGCAAATAAATTGATTAGGGCATGACCTTTATTTCTATCTGGAACACCTAAAGGATATCAAGACCCTGATGCCATGTTTAGGACCAGCATCCAGAGTTAAATGTATCCTTCCATAACCAGTAGGCATTCTGCTCCTTGACAAATGACTTGTTGACATGAGTGAATTTGTGGTGCTTGCCTGGTGACTGTGTAAGACGCAAGAAAGGAGAAATGTACTTTCAGAGGATGTTCTGAGCTGTCTAAGGCTTATTTTTTCTGCACCACTCTCTTTTCCACAATGAAGATCATCAGTGCCTTCAAAAGTCCTCATCTACTGTCCTGCCATGATCTCAAATACAGTGTATTTAAAAATAAACTCATCTTCTTCATGTAAACACACACACACACACACACACACAAGTGCTCATGAATTAAGGGTGAAGAGGCCAGCATTGGAAGACAGGGAAGACTTAAAATCTTTGGGTTGTATGCTGTTCATTCTTTTGAGACTCTGAGAGATTGTTACAAATGTCAAAAAGCTTCTAAAATAAGGGTGGCTAATATTTTGGAAATATCAGGAGGAAATAGAAATATTTATAAGCGCCATTTATAAATGTCAAAATGGAAATAGCCTTATGAATCTCAAGGAGGAGGAGGGGAGTGCTGAGGAGAGGAGAGCTTTTTAAACTTAGATTCCCTACTTTATTGAACAGGAGAATGCCAATGAGAAAACAAGCATGCATTTCAAACAACTAAAGTGTTAATGTCCAGAACATAGTTGAGAAGTAACAACATGAAAACAGTTTCCTAGTCTTCCATTTCTCATGTTCACCTGACACTTTTGAGTAAATGAAGTGCATTTATACATATTATTTTATTCTTGAAACAACCTCACAGTTTAGCGATTTTTATTGTGTTGAATTTACAATTGGGAAAATTGAGGCTCAGAGAGCTAAAGTGACTTGCCCAGTACCATACAACAGTTGAGACATTGCTGGGGATTTTCTTATGTAATGGTCTCTATGCAATGGAGATACAGACATGACTGAGATGCAGGACTTTCTCCATGTGAACCTTCTTTCCAGCCTGGGGTTCTCTTGTGATATAATAGCTGGGATACAAATGCATATGTATGCATAATCTGAGATAAGAACAAAATTTTGTTAATGCAAGAAGGAAAGAGGCACTAACTGCCTGAGGCAAATAGGAAAAGCTGTAGGAGAAGTAGGAATTTCCCAGTGGAGCAGAGGGTAGCTGCAATTCAAAGCAGAGGAATTCACATATGCAAAAGACACTGATCAATGAGACAGGACCGAGAGTTTGCCAGACTGGAACAAATGATCCAAGGAGATGAGGAAGGAGGTTGGGAGGACCAGAGGTTACCAAGGGCTGAATCTGGAAAGGAAGGTGGGGACTAGATACTGAGGGTTCTTACATGCCAAGCTCTTTTTATAACCTAAATCACAAGGGCTTTGGGAGGACAAGTAAAGATAAATACAAACTTAATTCTTGGAGAGTCAAGACTTAGAATCCACACTTTAATTTGACTCATGGGCTCTGTAAAAACTAGTTATATTGAATAGAAATCCCTTCACTTTTGATGTTGCCTTTGGCTTCCAGCTTCAGAGAGAAATCATTACATTCAATCTAAGTGTTTGAACGAAAGGATGAGTTTGTCGGTCTCAAAGAGTCATACACTTCTTTGACTGGAAGATTTTTACACTTTATTTTACTCAACAACAGGAATTCTCTATGGAAATATTCACTTCCAGTTGATCAAAAATCAGAGAAACAACATAAAGCAAATTCAGTTGAAAGAACTAATTACAAAAATGTGCCTTTTGGAGTGCTCTTTATAATCCTGTTAAGTCAATCTCCTAACATCCTGTCAGGCAAGAGTCTGCAATGTTCATTCATCTGGCGGATATCTGAACAGCAGCCAGTAGGCTGCTGCCACATTGTCCATGTTCCAACTATCTTTCTTTCCAGAAGTTGTCTCTTCTCCCTTGTTTTATAGGAAAAAGGAATGTCAGAAGAAAAAAGAAAAAGAGAAAAATGCAAGCAGTTGCTTTTGCTCAGTAAATTAATTCCACCACCCTGCTGCTATCAGTTATATCTTCCCTTGATCCTCTTTCTACTTCCACACCCCTTGTAGCACTGCTTTTCTTCCCTTCCTATTACACCAAGTTATCATGTTGCCTGGATCCCATTCACACTGTGATTAAACCTTTATTTTGGGGGAACTCAGAGTTCTCAGTGTTATAGAAACAATAAAATACTACACAAATGTGTAAGGTATAACTCTTTTCTCTTCTATAAACATCTGATTGGTTAAGATGAGGAAAGGTTTGTTATAAGTGAAATTGAGACTGGCCACTCATGAATACAGCATAAAAGGGATTAATAAATGCCAAAATCACAATGAGAAAGCACAGACTTCATTTTACTTAAGTTGAGACATCGCAAATCCCACACTGGAGGTGTGTATAATAATAGGTTACTAAATCTCCAGGCCAGCTCTGTCCTTGGTTTCTCTGGAGACTGAGACCAACAATTACTATACAGAAAATATGCATCTAATGCGACGTGAGATGTTCAGCAGGGAGGTTACACAGCAGCCACTTCTCTCTACTGAAATACATTCAAGAAAACACAGTCCTGGGGCTTTGTTCCACAAGTAGATTAAGAATTTAATGCAATTTCCTAAGTGAGAAGTCCTCAGATGCCATCTCAATGCCCTTTTGTCTTTCCGGTTTAAATTGAACAGAATATGTATAAGTGAAGAAAAACTGAAAATGGCCTGCAAAATGAATTGGGGGAATACAAAAATCAAACAAAAACAATAGCAATGCAACTGTTCAAGCACATGCCTAGGGAAAGTCTGCTGCTTAACTGCTACTCGGTTTGCCTTTTGAAAGTTGGTAGATATCAGATCACATGTCAAGAAGGTAATTTATTTGCAGTATTGAAAAATAGCCCTTCCTTATGATTAGAAATACGGAGAATATTATATATCACTTTTGTCTTGATATAAAATGTGCCATGTGCTTAGATATTACAAATATTCCAACATGATAGTTAAAATGTTTATTATAACTAAAAAAAGAAAGGAAAATAGCCCCTCCTTACTCTTTAAAGTCTGGTTTACTGCATTCCAAATTTTTCCCTTCATGAGTTGTACCTATTTTCTTGCCGCCTCCACTTTCTGGTGTGGCAGATGCATTTCAGCTTTGTCCTCACTAGAAATGCCAGATCATAGTGCTGTGGCAACCGGTGCTGTCGTTGGGTCCTTCCACGGACGCCACCCCACACATTCTTCTAACCCATGACTATTTCTCATAATTTCCTGATTCTCTAAAGGGCAGGGCAGAGGGCCCTTGTAAGGCTGACAGTTGTTCCAGAACTGATGCTGTCACAAGAACCCACTCCAGAGGCCTACAGGCATTTTGGATTTAGGTACTAATATTCATTCTGTACTGAAGATTGGAAGTTTGTAAACTTGTGCTTTCTTTTTCAGTCAGTCATTCCTATACTTACAAGTGATACTTACGAAAAACACCTCCAAAGTGATGCGTTACTAGCATTGCCACTTAAATATAAGCTCTGCTTTTTCTAATTCCTTGAGGTACAAATTTCTTAGGGTTAATTGACCTCAAGTTCTTTGTTCTTTGACAGCAAAATTAAACACACACACACACACACACACAAACATACACGACACACACACCCCCCAAAATAAGAAAGAAAACACTCTCTGAAAAGAAAAGGAAGAGGTTCATTTTAAAATACACCTGAGGCTTTCTAACACCTTGCAGTTGGAATTCCAGGTTACCTCTGCTTTATTCCCATTTAGAAACTCCAGTGACTTTGTTTTTATGGATGAAAAGGTGATTCATTTTTTGGGTTGTTTAAAATTGGATTCTTAGCTTGGAGGTCTGCTAGATACAACTTTTGCATTCATTTGTTTATGTATGAGATAAATATTCACTAAATGCCTACATGTCAGATATATATATATATATATTTTTGAGGTACCCTCAGTACCGTTGAGGTACTGAGGGTACATCCATAAACAATATCAACAAAAATTTCTTTTCTCATATACTTACATTCCGGAGAGAAGCTGTAGAGAAGTCTAAAATCTTGTTTACAGTTAGTGATCAGGAGAACTGGGTTTCAGTACTGAGTTATTGAGTGGCTTTGGCCTAATCCCAGGCTTCTGTGGACCTCATTTTTCTTGTTTGTAATATGAAAGAGTCAGACAGGATGATGTTGCTCTGTAGGCTGGTTGCAAGTATGTTTTGTTTTTTTTTTTACACTGGTGTCCTGATAATGTGTCTGGTAGCACTAGGCATCTTTAGCTTAAAGGAATACATGGGATTTGTGAATCTAGTAATTTTTTGTCTGTGGCCATTTATTCATTCTTGCATTTAATAAGTGTGTAATGTGTATCTTCTGTGTGTGCAGAAATTGTGCTTAGTAAGTCAGGGATAAACAGCTGAATGAGACAAGTCTCTCTCTTCATGGTCTGGCTGAGGAGACATTCGTTAAAGTAACTAGCAGAATTCCAGTGGGATACCTGCTATACTTACTAGCAGTCTAAAGAAGGTGCAGTGGGAGAAAGGCTAGAGTACAGTTGATTCTGCCCAGGAGATTTAGTTAAGACTTGCAATGGAGGGGACATTTGTCCTGGGTCACCAGGGATTGGCTAGGTAGAACAGAGAGGGACTTTGAAGCAGAGAGAACAGTGATCACACTGATATGGAGATGAGAAAGAGCACTGTGTTGTGAAGGGCAAAGGAAATAAAGAGGTCTTTTAACGTCAGACTTAAAGGGTCAGCGTCCAAGGTGAGTGAGGGGAGATCAGAAAGGAGAGCAAATTGAGATTAGTTAGTGAAGATCCTTATGTGATTCATTAGTAAATTTTAACTTTTATCATTAAGACAAGGAGCTTGAATTGAAGGTTTTTCTGGGTCTAGGTCAATGGTATTAATTTGTCTGATGAGTTTGTTTTCAAAGCTAGCTATACTGTAGAATACTTAAGAGTATTCTAAATAGGCTGTATTTTTTGTTCATACAAAATGCCATGAAAGACCAGAGGGACAGGCAAGTTTGCCTATTTATATGCATAATCAGTTAACTAATAAAGATGAATTCGATGGGATATAAGCAGTGAGTGAATTTATTTTTCTTTAGTATCTCGACTTTAAAATTCTTTTTTTTAAATTCCCCATCCCCTTCCCTTGGAAACTTGGGATTCATGCAGATGTCAAAGCTTTCAGCCACATTCAGCTATAAGGACAGTCTCATTTTGATCATTATGGACACTTTCAAAGTAATAAAAGTCCATTACAATCTTAATTAAAGCTTCAATTCCAATTCCAACTTAAAAACATCTTCCCTTACCCCCATTAAGCCTGACCCATGAATTGGGAAACTTCTATGGGGAAGGGGGTGTGGTCGGTTCTTTTACTCTTTGTTTTTATGTGTTCTGGATTCTTCAGGGTTTTAGCATTGGGAGGAGGAATTAGTGGAAAAGTGCAGCAGTCATTCCCTAAGCTGCTCTTATAGTTTTCTCTTCACACCATGTCCTCTATGAGGCTGATGTTAAATCTCTGGGTCTCCTGTGGACCCAGATGTGCATTCTTCAGAGCCCCTGCACAGACCACCCCTCTGCAGTCTTCCAACATGGGTGATGTGCTCTGTTTTTTCTGTTTGTTTTTGTTTTTTGTTCTGTTTCCTTTTTTTTAATTCAAGTATAATTGATTAACAATGTTGTGATAGTTTCAGGTGTTACAGCTCAGTGATTCAGTGATACATACACATATATCTATTCTTTTGTCCCCACCCAGTCTCCCACTCCTGGCTACCTTGACTTAGCAGATTTCCTTCTTGGGTGGGATACCTTCAACATGTCTCAAATTTGTTATTTTTTGTGGCCTCCACTTTGTCATCAGGAGACTTGTGCATCTTTACCATACAAGGAGACTTGTCCTACCGCTCCCCTTTCTCCCTGCTCTGGATCATGGGATGACCCAGGTATTCTCCAGCATTCAGAATTATTCATGCAAGAGATGTAATCTGGTCCCTCACATCAAATACAACCCCAGACTCTGGAGAAAACGTGAAAATTTCTCCTACCCTACTCTGGAGAAGGCAGTTGAGCAAATGTCCACCAGGGGGATTGAGTCACCAGTCTGTTCTTATTGGCAAGTCCAAAATCTGTAGTGTTTTTTTTTCTTAGAGGCTCTCCTTTTACCTGGTGGGGGTATGGGTGTGAGAAGCAACAAGTCCATAGCACGCTGAGGGAGAAAGGCATAGCACTTCTTTTAAAAGAATCCCCTGGATGGAAGTGAGGGTGGAAGGACTAGTTCTGCTGCCTGATAGCAATTGAAGAGATGGGAAGTGAGTATCTGGCAGCTTTCTAGAGTCTTCTCTCAGAAAATGGAAGCATCTTTTATTGCCTTCAATTTTGAAGCTTTGGTTAAATAGTGAGAAACAAGGAAATAGTCCCATTTCATATTCTCTTGCGAATGCTTTTTGTACTTTTCCAGCGTATTTTTTGTCTTAGTGTTACATAATATTCACCTTGACAATTCAAGCCTGTCTTCCTGGGATTATGGGAGCTAATGAAAGGCTAGATTTTTTTAAAGTGGAGCATCATCTTGCTGGGAGCCAGCAGTGATAAAGGCAATATTAATCAAAGTGAAACCTCAAAAGGAATGGGCCACTCCAGGGTGTTGGGTTGGGCAACATTTGCAACCACCTTTCCCCATTTAGAGAGTTGGGCCCAGAGCTTTTCTACTGAAGGACTGGACGCTATTTTATCAAAAGAGATCCTCACCTGGAAAACACTCCCTTGTAACGCCAGTCAAGTGATTTCCATACTATATACCTTAAAACCATTTTTTCTATAATAAAAGTCAGACCCATGCACTGGAATCCTAGGATTCATATAGAATCCAAATATTGAAAACCATCTTTATTATACTATTTCATAAATTAATAACTTCTAATAACGACTTTTCACATTCTGGTATCGATTAAGGCATATGGTGGCAGTTTGACCACTTAGTAATCTGTAAATTTGTGGTTAAGGCATGATTAACGCTATGTTTTGTTTATCACCTGACAATTCTGATTCAGATAGTTCTGTTTCATTGTCTTCCTGATGCATTTATTGAGCCACTGATGAGACTGGCTCTTCAGCTAGTTTCTGAGTTCTATGAAGTAGGGCAACATCTACGGGCTTGTGATAAGGAGAGCAGAAGGCAATGAAAAAGACAAGGAGAGGCTAAGAGAGTAAGGGGAGTTGAGTATAACAATTCAAATAGAATTTAATTTTATAAGTGAATTTTGGAAACTATTTGACATCTTATGTGTTAAATCCACACACAAAAAGATACAGGATTAGGGGATGAGATTGGGGTTGAGCTCCTGCTGCAGCCACACTTCTCCATTCAGAGTCATGCTGGGGATTCTTCTCTTGAAGGCTTCAATGCAATAATGTATAAGTTATCACATTTATATGGGAAAGTAGAGAAGAGGCATAGTGCACATTTCAGTGCCAGATGTGCAAAGAAATCATTTTGTTTATACCAATAGCTAAGCATGGAGACACCAGGATAGTTGCATGTATTTGTTTGTCCTTGACTTTATTAAGGTTCTGGTTCAAACTTTATTTGTTATGAATAATACTCATCTTACTTATAGCATTTACCCAAATGGAAGTTTCTTTTCAGTATAAGTTCCTTAATTCATAAGCAATGTGTACGAGATGTGGCTTAATTCCAAAGGAGTGAATTAAGCATGTTATCTTGGTTAGAAATCCGTTATTCTCCTCTCTTCCTTAGTCCCTATGGCAGCCTAGTGTACTTGAAAGAATAGGGATTTGGAAGACAAATAGGGCTGGGTCATAATTCTGGCCCTGCCATTTAATTTTTTGTCATATTAAGTAAGTTACTGAACCTGTCTGAGTCCCAGGATCCTCATCTATAGAATAGGAAACATTAATTTAGCTTTTGTGGACTATAAGCACATGCATCATTTAAACCTCACAGAAATGCTGAGGTCAGTGTTATTATTATCTTCATTTTATGGAGGAGAAAGCAGGGGCTAATGGGACTTAAGTAACTTGTCACACAGCTTGTAAATGGAAGAACTGTAGTTTGAATTCATGTCTGTCTTTCTCCAAAGTCCTTGTCTCAACTATGTTTTACAGCCTGAATACCTCTTTTTAAGAAGAAAAATAACTTTGATGTAATGCATCCTTGATGATATTATTTAAGAGAAGATATTTTAGAGCTTCTTTTGGGGAAAATGATTGAAGCCCAATTCAAACCATCTAAAACAAATAGGAAGAATTATCAGATGGCAAATGGGGTAGCTGCATGGCCATATACCTGCTTGGTCAAGGGTGAGAAACAAAGACCTTGATGACGTTAGCACTTACTGTCAGTCCCTTATCTTTGCTGGTCTCTAAGCTAAGGCTTTTTTAGGATTCTCCATGTGGTGAGGAAAAAGATTGCCTAGTATCTCTGGGGATATGTCTTTACAACCTCTGACAAAGAAGAATGTTTTCCATGAAAGTTTCAGCCAGATAAACCCTAAGGAAAACTCTAAGTGGCCTGCCTTAGATCACATGACAGTTCTTATCCAATCATTGGGGCCAAGGCACTCAGTTTACCAAGGTTTTACCAAGGGTGAGCCATTTGCTTACTGTGACCAGGAATATGGATTCTACTTTCAGAAGGAGGAAGGAGAAGCAGCACTGAATAACCGGTAGTGACAACCACAGAATACTTAAATTATAGTGATATGGTGTAGGGTTACAGATGATTAAACTAAACTTTTAAATTTTTTTCTAAAATCTATAGAATTTTCCAGATTTTTCTTTTTATTCTTAAGTGTGTTTTTAATATCAGTAAATTACAGCGGAAAATAATTATTTTGTAACTAATAATCTTAAAGCATTTTATTCATCTTAGGTTAAACAATGCATCTGTTAATTTGCGTAACTGGAAATGTCCCTGAGAAATGTCTTTTCTGATTTGGCCAGGGTGGAAAGAGAACTTACACACATGGTACAGTCATTCTGAATGTCCAAAACAGAAGGACATTACGGGGGCTGGTGCTGTTTGCTTCCTGTTGTAACGTCATATATTTAATGGGCAAAAAGTGGGAGAAGCTGGCAAGCCATTCAAACAGTCTCATTGTATGGTACCTGGGAGAGTTAATGAAAAGTCATATAATTTATTGAAGTAGATATATTTACAACAGTGCAAAGTACATCTAAAAGCAAATGACTCTGGTATGCCTGACTAATAAGCAAACAAGAATCAATATTTAAAATGAGAAAGTGCAAACATTCTATCTTCATATTAACAGTCGTGAAGAAGAAACAGCTGTTACATTAGTTATCACTTTCTGGATCCAACACAGTATTGTCATTTAATTTCTTGGACCCATATTTGCTTGGCTACAGCATCACCACATGATTTAAACCCTGCAAAGTTTGGCTTTACCACTAACTCCAGGTGCAAAATTTTACACTAAGCCTCTATTCCCTTTTGAATTGAGATTCTTCCCAAATAAAGGTTATTTTCAGGCAATTTAAAACTTTCAGACCCAGACCTTCTTAGTGAATTCCACTCGTTGTTTCTTGGACTTCCAAGTGCAGGGGCTGGAAATGTACTGAGTTTCCTGGACCAAGATGTGAGCACAGGTCCAGAGTTTTCACTTTCATTGTTATTCTATGTTATTTTTTAATATGTTTGTTTGCTCTTTAAACTACTAACAGTCTAGTACGATAGAACCAAGATGTTTTCTGTTGCACAGTCACCAATAAGATATTAGGAAATATTTCAAAGTAGACAAAATATGTGGCACACACGTGTGCACACACACTTGTGCACACACATGCACACATGCATGCATGCACACACCAATAACTATATGCTGTTCTTTGTCAGTAAAAAGCTGTTTGAAAAGCTTTCCACTTTATTCATGCCACACACCTTTATTTTAGCTCAAGTTCTTAGATGACTAACTCTGCACACTAGATTCATAGAGTCTAGTGGAGAACCCACCAGCACCCCTACCTACCACGATCACCACCACTATGAACAATATTAGCAACTGCATAATCCAAAGGTCTTCCTTCTTTCCATGCTCTATTTTTTAAAATCAACTCTTACCATCCATCCCTTTTTATTAATACCAAGGCTTTTATACAAGAGGGTAAGAGTCATTCCTTAAAATACTCTACAAAGGTTAAGAATTCATTCAGTAATTCAAAAGTATGTATTGAATATTTGTATTGT
This sequence comes from Eubalaena glacialis, assembly GCF_028564815.1. Classification (NCBI taxonomy): domain Eukaryota; kingdom Metazoa; phylum Chordata; class Mammalia; order Artiodactyla; family Balaenidae; genus Eubalaena; species Eubalaena glacialis. The sequence continues at coordinate 79,316,294 of NC_083719.1, forward strand.
GGGTACAGCTGTGAAAAAGACAAATGAAGTTTCTGAACTCATGAAACCTGAGTTTTAGTGAGGAGAGGCAGGAACAAGTTAATAAAAAATAAATAAGTAAATAAGTAAGTAAGTGACTAAATAAATATATAAATATTTCCAACTTGTAAGTGCTATGAAAAATAACCAGTCTATTTTACAACTCTGGAGAGTGTTTGCATTTTAAAAGTCACTTGTTAAATTAATTGATTCTGGAGTACTGGGAATTTGTGTGGGAATAGATGCCTGACACCTGCTTCCATCAATTCCTCTGCTTGCCATTACATTTTGTTTTCAGCATTCAGAATTTTCGTTTTAGGCTAGCTTATAAAAGGAAGGGTGTGGGCCAGCTATTTGACTAAAGGGCCAGATAGAAACAGAACCATGTGGTAAAAACAGAGCCAACAACTTGTGGGTGTGTAGTGTGTTTTATAGCAACTTTTTATCCCATGTACTCCTTAAACACACACAGCAGAAACAGAGAAGGGAGAGGTGAGGAGCAGGGAATCACTCTGAGGGGTGCTGCACTGTGTGGGCACATGTCCCATGTGGGAGTTAAAATATATCCAGCAGTTGAGGCCTCCTTAGATAGTGGGGTAACAGGTTCAGACTTTACAAAACTTGATGTTGATGTCATTTGTGCAGATGCCTATCCTGGCAGCTTGTTCTAAGCTTCATCCATGAAACTAGCTAGGGCTAAGATGAAAGAATATATTTGTTAGAAATCTAGGCTATTAGTTTTAAACCAGGCAGCTAGCTGCCCTATCCCACAAGGATTGCCTATGTTTTCCTATATTCTAAGCCCCGATATTGAAAGATGAATTTTATTTAATGATACACAAAGTTTTATTCTGTGTACAATCTGATTTCCTAACAAATGTTTTAGCCTCACAGAGAGACAGAGAAACAGAACCATAGGTAAGAAGGGAGCCAGCAACTTGTGGGTGTCTAATGTTTTTTATAGCACACATGTGTTTTATAGAAAAGAGGTGGGGGGGGGGAGAGGGAGAAGGAGAGGGAGAGGGAGAGGGAGAGGGAGAGGGAAACACCAGAGAACAGTATCAAAGAAAACACTGAAGAGAGTTTCAAGAAAGAAGATGTGATTGATCAGTAGTGTTAAATGCATCTACAAGACCCAAAAAGAAAGTGTTTATTTGGTTATATGAAGTCACTAGCGACTTTGGCAAGAGCAATTTCAGTATAATAATGGTGGCAGAATCTGGATTCCTTTGTTGAGTGATCTCTGAGAAAGTAGAGTCAGAACACAGAGTCTACCCATCTGTGAAGTTTGGGTCCTTAGGAAGGAGAGAGGTACACAGTATCAAGAGAAACTCCTTGTAGATTGGGGGAGGCTTCGGCATGTTTTTAGGCTGAAGGGAAAAAGCCAATGAGGAGAAAAATTCAGAGATAAAGGATCATTTGGCAAAAATCAAAGAAAAAGCAAGAGGTATGTAATTCAAGGTATAGGTAGAACGTTGACCTTAAACAGGAGGAGGAAAATCTTTCTTTTCGTGGCTAGAGGAAAGCTGATAAGATGGCTGTGACTATGGACATAATAGGTAGTAGTAACAAGAACTTAACAGAAATCTTACCAGATGTCGTTAATAGGACGCAAGATCATCTTTAGACAGTGTGTGGAGCAAGGATTCATTATGGGGCTTAATGAGAATGGAAGTAGTGTGGGATAATGACTGAAGATATTAGAGGAGGGAAACTGATATTACTGAGGTTGGAGACTATGAATTTGTAGTGACACAAATCTGCAGTCTTGGATAATTTTCTCCTTAAGTGTTCAGCCTCTTGATTATGAGAGCAGAGAGGGCTATTTATAGCATTGATCCAGAGGCAGGGTTTTACCAGGTAGGAAAATGGAAGGAAAAGGGGGATTATGGATTTAATGAGACTATAAACAGTGTGGTATGGCTCAGATGATTTACCTTAGTGTAGTGTCCATGCTGGATGAGGAAGGATAGGAAAACTAGTGGTCTAGAGTTTGAAGTTTTTGAGAAAATGTTGAGTAGAAATCTATTATGACATAATCCTTGGTGCAATCCTGGGAGTGGGTAGCTGAAGTGAATTTTAAGAGGTCAAGAATTTGTGAGGAGGAATGCATATAGGAGAGAGTTTCAGATAAATATAGAAGGTAGAAAAAGCATTCAGAAGATACGACTGTAACAATGGAAAGAAATTCCACAGATATGGTGAAAAGAGTTGAAAGTAGGATCAATAGTTCTAAAAGAAGAAAGGGAGGTTGGGGTGGACTTACGCTGAAGACTAGTTGTAGGAATGAGAGTTCTGCTTGTTTACTATTAACCTTGAATATTGTAATTCTGTCACAAAATAATTCTGAGACTTGAATTATCCAAGGTCCAAGGAAATATACTGTTCTCCAAAGTTAGTTAGGGCTCTGTTCTTGGTAGCAGGTAATGGTTGTATATTTCTATATGGCTTTTCTGCATTACACAGGTTGGCTCTTTATATCCTGATTCAGGATTATCCAGGATTCCCGACTCTCAGGATTTAAAACAAGCTATACTTGAGTCCTGGACTTAAAATTTTTAAAATTGATATCAACCTATTGGTTTATATTGAGCATAATTTTGGGAGGAAGGAAACGTCTATCTTCCATTTCCTGTTGTTTCTTGATTCTGTTTATCCTTGGGCAGGGACTTGTTGGCTATGTGAATTAGTTTTTTGGTTTTTTTAACATCTGTATTGGAGTATAATTGCTTTACAATGGTGTGTTAGTTTCTGCTTTATAACAAAGTGAATCAGCTATACATATACATATATGCCCATATCTCTTCCCTCTTCCATCTCCCTTCCTCCAGCCTCCCTATCCCACCCCACCTATCCCACCCCTCTGCGTGGTCACAAAGCACTGAGCTGATCTCCCTGTGCTATGCGGCTGCTTCCCACTAGCTATCTGTTTTACATTTGGTAGTGTATATATGTACATGCCACTCTCTCACTTTGGCCCAGCTTACCCTTCCCCCTCCCCATTTCCTCAGGTCCATTCTCTAGTAGGTCTGCGTCTTTATTCCCGTCCTGCCCCTAGGTTCTTCATGACGATTTTTTTTTTTTTTTTTAGATTCCATATATATGTGTTAGCATACGATATTTGTTTTTCTCTTTCTGACTTACTTGACTCTGTATGACAGACTCTAGGTCCATCCACCTCACTACAAATAACTCAATTTCGTTTCTTTTTATGACTGAGTAATATTCCATTGTATATATGTGCCACATCTTCTTTATCCATTCATCTGTCAATGGACACTTAGATTGCTTCCATGTCCTGGCTATTGTAAATAGAACTGCAATGAACATTGTGGTACATGACTCTTTTTGAATTATGGTTTTCTCTGGGTATATGCACAGTAGTGGGATTGCTGGGTCGTATGGTAGTTCTATTTTTAGTATTTTAAGGAACCTCCATACTGTTCTCCATAGTGGTGGTATCAATTTATATTCCCACCAACAGTGCAAGAGGGTTCCCTTTTCTCCACACCCTCTCCAGCATTTATTGTTTGTAGATTTTTTGATGATGGCCATTCTGACTGGTATGAGGTGTTATTTCATTGTACTTTTGATTTGCATTTCTCTAATGATTAATGATGTTGAGCATTCTTTCATGTGTTTGTTGGCAATCTGTATATCTTCTTTGGAGAAATGTCTATTTAGGTCTTCTGCCCATTTTTGGATTGGGTTGTTTGTGTTTTTGATATTGAACTTCATGAGCTGCTTGTATATTTTAGAGATTAATCCTTTGTCAGTTGCTTCATTTGCAAATATTTTCTCCCATTCTGAGGGTTGTCTTTTCGTCTTGTTTATGGTTTCCTTTGCTGTGCAGAAGCTTTTAAGTTTCATTAGGTCCCATTTGTTTATTTTTGTTTTTATTTCCATTTCTCTAGGAGGTGGGTCAAAAAGGATCTTGCTGTGATTTATGTCATAGAGTGTTCTGCCTATGTTTTCCTCTAAGAGTTTGATAGTGTCTGGCCTTACATTTAGGTCTTTAATCCATTTTGAGTTTATTTTTGTGTGTGGTGTTAAGGAGTGTTCTAATTTCATTCTTTTACATGTAGCTGTCCAGTTTTCCCAGCACCACTTATTGAAGAGGCTGTCTTTTCTCCATTGTGTATTCTTGCCTCCTTTATCAAAAATAAGGTGACCATACGTGCGTGTGTTTATCTCTGGAGTTCCTATCCTGTTCCATTGATCTATATTTCTGTTTTTGTGCCAGTACCATACCGTCTTGATTACTGTAGCTTTGTAGTATAGTCTGAAGTCTGGGAGCCTGATTCCTCCAGCTCCGTTTTTCTTTCTCAAGATTGCTTTGGCTATTTGGGGTCTTTTGTGTTTCCATACAAATTGTGAATTTTTTTGTTCTAGTTCTGTGACAAATGCCAATGGTAGTTTGGTAGGGATTGCATTGAATCTGTAGATTGCTTTGGGTAGTATAGTCATTTTCACAATGTTGATTCTTCCAATCCAAGAACATGGTATATCTCTCCATCTGTTTGTATCATCTTTAATTTCTTTCATCAGTGTTTCTTATAGTTTTCTGAGTACAGGTCTTTGACCTCCTTAGGTAGGTTTATTCCTAGGTATTTTATTCTTTTTGTTGCAATGGTAAATGGGAGTGTTTCTGTAATTTTGCTTTCAGATTTTTCATCATTAGTGTATAGGAATGCAAGAGATTTCTGTGCATTAATTTTGTATCCTGCTACTTTACCAAATTCTTTGATTAGCTCTAGTAGTTTTCTGGTAGCATCTTTAGGATTCTCTATGTATAGTATCATGTCATCTGCAAACAGTGACAGCTTTACTTCTTCTTTTCCGATTTGGATTCCTTTTATTTCTTTTTCTTCTCTGATTGCTGTGGCTAACACTTCCCAAACTATGTTGAATAATAGTGGTGAGAGTGGGCAACCTTGTCTTGTTCCTGATCTTAGTGGAGATGGTTTCAGTTTTTTACCATTGAGGACGATGTTGGCTGTGGGTTTGTCATATATGGCCTTTATTATGTTGAGGTAAGTTCCTGTATGCCTACTTTCTGGAGCGTTTTTATCATAAATGGTTGTTGAAATTTGTTGAAAGCTTTTTCTGTGTCTATTGAGATGATCATATGGTTTTTATTCTTCAATTTGTTAATATGATGTATCACATTTATTGATTTGCATATCGTGAAGAATCCTTGCATTCCTGGGATAAACCCCACTTGATCATGCTGTATGATCCTTATAATGTGCTGTTGGATTCTGTGTGCTAGTAATGTTGAGGATTTTTGCATCTATGTTCATCAGTGATATTGGCCTGTAGTTTTCTTTCTTTGTGACATCTTTGTCTGGTTTTGGTATCAGGGTGATGGTGGCCTCGTAGAATGAGTTTGGAAGGGTTCCTCCCTCTGCTATATTTTGGAGGAGTTTGAGAAGGATAGGTGTTAGCTCTTCTCTAAATGTTTGATAGAATTCGCCTGTGAAGCCATCTGGTCCTGCGCTTTTGTTTGTTGGAAGATTTTTAATCATAGTTCCAGTTTCAGTGCTTGTGATTGGTCTGTTTATATTTTCTATTTCTTCCTGGCTCAGTCTCAGAAGGTTGTGCTTTCCTAGAATTTCTCCATTTTTCGAGGTTGTCCACTTTATTGGCAAATAGGTGCTTGTAGAAATCTCTCATGATCCTTTGTCTTTCTGTAGTGTCAGTTGTTACTTTTCCTTTTTCATTTCTAATTCTATTGCTTTGAGCCTTCTCCCTTTTTTTCTTGATGAGTCTGGCTAATGGTTTATCAATTTTGTTTATCTTCTCAATGAACCAGTTGTTAGTTTTATTGATCCTTGCTATTGTTTCCTTCATTTCTTTTTCATTTATTTCTGATCTGATCTTTATGATTTCTTTCCTTTTGTTAACTGTGGGGATTTTTGTTCTTCATTCTCTAATTGCTTTAGGTGTAAGGTTAGGTTGATTATTTGAGATGTTTCTTGTTTCTTAAGGTAGGATTGTATTGCTATAAACTTCCCTCTTAGAACTGCTTTTGCTGCATCCCATAGGTTTTGGATCGTCGTGTTTTCATTGTCATTTGTCTCCAGGTATTTTTTTGATTTCCTCTTTGATTTCTTCAGTGATCTCTTGGTTATTAAGTAGTGTATTGTTTAACCTCCATGTGTTTGTATTTTTTACAGATTTTTTCCTGTAATTGATGTCTAGTCTCATAGCGTTGTGGTCGGAAAAGATACTTGATACGATTTCAATTTTCTTAAACTTACTGAGGCTTCATTTGTGACCCAAGATATGATCTATCCTGGAGAATGTTCCATGAGTACTTGAGAAGAAAGTGTATTCTGTTGTTTTTGGATGGAATGTCCTATAAATATCAATTAAGTCCATCTTGTTTAATGTATCATTTAAAGCTTGTGTTTCCTTATTTATTTTCATTTTGGATGGTCTGTCCATCAGTGAAAGTGGGGTGTTAAAGTCCCCTACTATGATTGTGTTACTGTTGATTTTCCCTTTTATGGCTGTTAGCATTTGTCTTATGTATTGAGGTGCTCCTATGTTGGGTGCATAAATATTTGCAATTGTTATATTTTCTTCTTGGATCGATCCCTTGATCATTATGTAGTGTCCTTCTTTGTCTCTTGTAATAGTCTTTATTTTAAAGTCTATTTTGTCTGCTATGAGAATTGCTACTCCAGCTTTCTTTTGATTTCCATTTGCATGGAATATCTTTTTCCATCCCCTCACTTTCAGTCTGTATGTTTCCCTAGGTATGAAGTGCGTCTCTTGTAGACAGCATATATACGGGTCTTGTTTTTGTATCCATTCAGCCAGTCTATGTCTTTTGGTTGGAGCATTTAATCCATTTACATTTAAGGTAATTATCGATATGTATGTTGCTATTATGCTTTTCTTAATTGTTTTGGGTTTGTTATTGTAGATCTTTACCTTCTCTTGTGTGTCCTGCTTAGAGAAGTTCCTTTAGCTTTTGTTGTAAACTGGTTTGGTGGTGCTGAATTCTCTTAGCTTTTGCTTATCTGTAAAGGTTTTAATTTCTCTGTCGAATCTGGATGAGATCCTTGCTGGGTAGAGTAATCTTGGTTGTAGGTTTTTCCCTTTCATCCCATTAAATATGTCCTGCCACTCCCTTCTGGCTTGCAGAGTTTCTGCTGAAAGAACAGCTGTTAACCTTATGGGGATTCCCTTGTATGTTATTTGTTGTTTTTCCCTTGCTGCTTTTAATATTTTTTCTTTGTATTTAATTTTTGATAGTTTGATTAATATGTGTCTTGGCATGTTTCTCCTTGGCTTTATCCTGTATGGGACTCTCTGCGCTTCCTGGACTTGATTAACTATTTTCTTTACATATTAGGGAAGTTTTCAACTCTAATCTCTTCAAATATTTTCTCAGTCCCTTTCTTTCTCTCTTCTTCTTCTGGGACGCCTATAATTCAAATGTTGGTGCGTTTAATGTTATCGCAGAGGTCTCTGAGACTGTCCTCGATTCTTTTCATTATTTTTTCTTTATTCTGCTCTGTGGTAGTTATTTCCACTCTTTTATCTTCTAGTTCACTTATCCATTCTTTTGCCTCAGTTATTCTGCTATTGATTCCTCTAGAGAATTTTAAACTTCATTTATTTTGTTGTTCATCATTGTTTGTTTGCTCTTTAGTTCTTCTAAGTCCTTGTTAAACCTTCCTTGTGTTTTCTCCATTCTATTTCCAAGATTTTGGATCATCTTTACTATCATTACTCTGAATTCTTTTTCAGGTAGACTGCCTATTTCCTCTTTACTTGTTTGGTCTGGTGGGTTTTTACCTTGCTCCTTCATCTGCTGTGTGTTTCTCTGTCTTTTCATTTTGCTTAACTTACTGTGTTTGGTGTCTCCTTTTCGCAGCCTGCAGGTTCGTAGTTCCCATTGTTTTTGGTGTCTGCCCCCAGTGGCTAAGGTTGGTTCAGTGGGTTGTGTAGGCTTCCTGGTGGAGGGGACTAGTGCCTGTGTTCTGGTGGATGAGGCTGGATCTTGTCTTTCTGGTGGGCAGGTCCACATCCGGTGGTGTGTTTTGGGGTGTCTGTGACCTTATGATTTTAGGCAGCCTCTCTGCTAATGGGTGGGGCTGTGTTCCTGTCTTGCTTGTTGTTTGGCATAGGGTGTCCAGCACTGTAGCTTGCTGGTCGTTGAGTGGAGCTGGGTCTTTGCGTTGAGATGGAGATCTTTGGGAGATTTTCACTGTTTGTTATTACACGGAGCTGGGAGGTCTCTGGTGGACCAATGTCCTGAACTTGGCTCTCCCACCTCAGAGGCACAGGCCTGACACCCAGCTGGAGCACCAAGACCCTGTCAGCCACATGGCTCAGAATAAAAGGGAGAAAAATAGAAAGAAAGAAAGAAAAAATAAAATAAAATAAGAAAGGTATTAAAATAAAAAATAATTATTAAAAATAAATTTAAAAAGTAATAAAAAAAAAAGAAAGAAAGAAGAGAGCAACCAAACCAAAAAACAAATCCACCAGTGATAACAAGCACTAAAAGCTATACTTAAAAAAAAAATAATAAAAGGACAGACAGATCCCTAGGACAAATGGTAAAAGCAAAGCTATACAGACATAGTCACACACAGAAGCATACACATACACACTCACAAAAAGAGAAAAAGGAAAAAAATATATGTATATCGTTGCTCCCAAAGTCCACCTCCTCAATTTGGGATGATTCGTTGTCTATTCAGGTATTCCACTGATGCAGGGTACATCAAGTTGACTGTGGAGAGTTAATCCTCTGCTCCTGAGGCTGATGGGAGAAATTTCCCTTTCTCTTCTTTGTTCGCACAGCTCCTGGGGTTCAGCTTTGTATTTGGCCCCACCTCTGCATGTAGGTTGCCCTCTGGCATCTGTTCTTCACTCAGACATGACGGGGTTAAAGGAGCCGCTGATTCGGGGGCTCTGGCTCACTCATGCTGGGGGGAGGGAGGGGTACGGATGCGGGGCGAGCCTGCGGCGGCAGAGGCCAGCATGACGTTGCACCAGCCTGAGGTGCGCCGTGTGTTCTCCCAGGGAGGTTATCCCTGGATCACGGGACCCTGGCAGTGGCGGGCTGCACAGGCTCCCGGGAGGGGAGGTGTGGATAGTGACCTGTGCTTGCACACAGGCTTCTTGGTGGTGGCAGCAGCAGCCTTAGCGTCTCATGCCCATCTCTGGGGTCCGCGCTGATAGCCGCGGCTCACGTCCATCTCTGGAGCTCCTTTAAGCAGCGCTCTTAATCCCCTCTCCTCGCGTATGAGGAAACAAAGAGGCAAGAAAAAGTCTCTTGCCTCTTTGGCAGCTCCAGCCTTTTCCCCAGACTCCCTCCCGGCTAGCTGTGGCGCACTAGCCCCCTTCAGGCTGTGTTCACACAGCCAACCCCAGTCGTCTCCCTTGGGTCTGACCTCTGAAGCCTGAGCCTCAGCTCCCAGCCCCCGCCCGCCCTGGCTGGTGAGCAGACGAGCCTCTCGGGCTGGTGAGTGCAGGTCGGCACTGATCCTCTGTGCGGGAATCTCTCCGCTTTGCCCTCCGCACCCCTGTTGCTGCGCTCTCCTCCGTGGCTCCGAAGCTTCCCCCCTCCACCACCCGCAGTCTCCCCCCGCGAAGGGGCTTCCTAGTGTGTGGAAACCTTTCCTCCTTCACAGCTCCCTCCCACTGGTGCAGGTCCCGTCCCTATTCTTTTGTGTCTGTTTTTTCTTTTTTCTTTTGCCCTCCCCAGGTACGTGGGGAGTTTCTTGCCTTTTGGGAGGTCTGAGGTCTTCTGCCAGCGTTCAGTAGGTGTTCTGTAGGAGTTGTTCCACATGTAGATGTATTTCTGATGTATATGTGGGGAGGAAGGTGATCTCCACTTCTTACTCTTCTGCCGTCTTGAAGGTCCTCTGTGAATTAGTTTTGAACTTTTTCTTCCTATTGGTGTTCATTTACATGGGAGAAGATGAATCAAAGTGGAAAAATATAACTTTTAAAAGATTTTGACAGAGGTTGCTAATTGGTATTAGATATGTCTCTTATGAAGAAATTGCTTGCTGCTGTTCCATTTGGAAACCATGCTGTGGTTAATATGGAAGTGATTTTGTGTCTGATTATTGACTTACACAATGGTTGATGCCTATAGGGAAGAACTCATGTCAGTCCCCTAAAGTTTACATGCCTCTCATGTTCTTCTGCTCTGACCTGGAGTAAATCACTTAATTACTGTGCATTTCAGTTTTGCCAGCTGTAAATGTGAGGCTGCATCGCTTAGCAAATAGAAGACCAAAGGAGAATGAAGAGAACTGTTTTAATGTTAGCCTACCATTGACAGTAATGACTTTGGACAAGTCAATTACATCCACAAAGACCTGATTTCTTCTCAAAAACAGCATCCATTCTCACTTCTATGAGAAAATGGTAAAGTTTTAGGTACATAACAATATCTGTAAGGCATTTGAGCTGGGTCTACATGGTGGCTGACATATTTCCAAGGGTAAGTTGATGAATAAAGTAATAAACAAGAAGTGTAAATGTGGAAATTAAATCCATCAGTCTCCCTTCTTGCAGTTTTACTATCCTGTTGTACCCTTGTTTCATGTATTTGATTATGTAAGCATAACATAATTAAAATCTAGAAGCAGGGTAAATCAATTGTAAACAAATACTGTTTGTTTCTGTTTACATATCTATTTTCACAGGAATTTGCTTGTGTTAAAGAGTTTGTCTCGTCAAGGGTTATATATTTGCCTAATATCTACTGAGCATTAACCATGCACCAGCGAATGTGGTAGGCCCTGAAGAATCAAAGACAGTAGAATGATATGGTTTCTGATCTCTGTAAGTTCATTGTCTAGTGATATCAGTTAATGAGTCCATGTATTTTGATGTGAATATTATAAAATATTCATGAAATATTATGAAATATATCTTATGTGTTGTAACAAGTTATGGACTTTTTTTGGACTTTTTAAAAAAATAGACTTTATTTTTTAGAGTGGTTTTAGGTTCACAGTAAAATTGAGTGGAAAGTATAGAGTTCTCGTACACTCTGCATGCACACATACATAGCCTCCTTCACCATCAACATCCTGTACAAGAGTGGTACCTTTGTTACAATCCATGAACCAACAATGACATATCACTATCATCAAAGTCCATAGTTTACATGAGAATTCATTCTTGGTGTTGTACATTCTGTGGGTTTTCACAGATGCATAATGACTTGTATCCACCATTGTATCAATATTATCAAACAGAATAGTTTTCTGCCCTAAAAATCCCCTGTGCTCCACCTGTTTATTCCTCTCTCCCTCAAACTCTGGGCAACCACTGATCTTTTTACTCTGTCCATAGTTTTGCCTTTTCTAGAATGTCATACAGTTGGAGTCGTACAGTATGTAGACTTTTCAGATTGGCTTCTTTCTCTTAGTAATATGCATTTAAAGTTCCTCTGTGTCTTTTCATGTCTTGATAACTCGTTTATTTTTATTGCTAAATAACATTTCCTTACCTGGGTGTACCACAGTTTATCCATTCACCTACTAAAGGATGTCTTGGTTGCTTCCAAGTTTTGGTAATTATGCATAAATAAATATCCATGCACAGGTTTTTATGTGTATGTAAGTTTTCAACTCCCTTGGGTAAATAACAAGGAGCATGACTGCTCAATTATATGGTGAAAGAATGTTTAGTTTTGTAAGAAACAGATAAACTGTCTTCCAGTGACTGCAACATTTTACAACATTTTACATTGCCACCAGCTGTGAATGCTCCTCATCCTGTTTCTCCACATCCTTGCCAACATTTGGTGTTTTCAGTGTTTTGGATTTTAGCCATTCAAATAGGTGTCTAGTAGTATCTCATATTTGTTTTAATTCTTACGGACTTTTGACTGATATCATCTCACTAAATATTATGGTGTGATGTGTTATAATAAAGGCATACTTTGAAGAGTTAGTAGGAATTTGTCAGATGGATGGTGAAGAATGCAGTAGGTAAGAAGGAAAGGCCAGGGGCATTCTAGGCAAAGAAAGCTTTTGTGAAAAGGTGAAAGAGAATATGGTACATAGTAAGTAGTTGGGGATAAATAGAATAAATAAGGAGGTGTAATAGGCAGTCAGGACATACATTTAGATACAGACCAGATTTTGAGAACATTTATGATTTATGTTGGATTTTATTTTTATAAAAGATGGGAGGACTTAAATAATTTTAAGAGTGATCAGATAGTTTCAACTAGAGAAACTTTATTAACCACATGTATGTACATTTTGCAAAATCACATTTAAAAAAACAAACATATGAGGGAATGTTCTTTTATTTTTAAAAAGTGCATATTGGAGTACTTGGACATTGGTTTATTTCAGCAATAAGAAGAACTTTTTTAAACTGAATAAAGGGTACATAAAGTAAGTGTGACAAAATGTTGATAATTGTAGTGTTGTAATGGGCACATGAGGGTTTGTCACATTTGTTTCTTTACTTTTGTGTATGTTTGAGAATTCTTAAACAAGTTTTTTTTAAAAATCACAAACAGTAGAGTTTCTAGCAGTGACAGCATTATAAGCAATGAAGTAAATAAATAGATTTATATATAAGTAAGGTCATTCTTGAGGCGCTGTTGGCAGTGAGTAGGATGGTAGCCATGACTAGTTAGAGGCATGTTGCAATATTACAGGTAGGAAATGATGTGGGCCTTAATCAATGAATCACATATATAAGGATGGTATTGATATTTAAAACTATTATATTTATGACATCTCCCAGGGTGACTGGGTAGAACAAAATAAAAGACAATCAAGGACCAAACTCTAGAAAACAACAATATTTGAGTGTAGAAGAGCACAGAGAAGCCATTAAAGAACTTGAGGTGGAGTGGCTAAAGAGGTTGGAGGTGAATCAGGAAGCACCGAGACTGTTAATGGAAGAAAATACATATCGCATTTGTATGATTGAATTTCACAAATTAATTACCATCTGGCTCAAGGCTGTAGGTGTTTGCTACAGGTTGTCAACAAAGTTCTCTATTTAAATAGTTTTTTTCGGGGTTAATAGTTCTTTCCTGTTCAGTATTATTTTCTGGCTGTCATAGCCATATTATTTTTCCAAATAAAAGTTCCTAATTTATTTATTTGTAGGGTAAGAATGAGTTTTTGGAGGCCAAGACTTAATAAATAAAATAAACCTCAGATCAAAATGCAGAGCTCTAGCTTTCATGTCACATTCAGAAAAAACCCTTATTATTTAGTTATAAACAACTCATAGTTGAAATATGTTTTTGAATCACAGCTAATTAAATCAGATCAATATGATTATTTATTTAGTACCTTATCAGGTCAATCAAGTTTGTTTTCCCACTGTTGATAACACAGTGTAGTTTGGTTGAAAACTAGAAAACTAATAACCAGGCATGCTACAGTTATCTCAGGTTGAAGTACCTTTTAATAATAATAGCAACAGTTAATGTTTATAAATGCATGCTGGGTATTTGTCCCCAGGCCAAGTACCATTCATCATTCATCTCTTCAGTCCCTCTAACTCTTCTATGACGTTTGTAACATTTACACAAAACTTTTTTGATAGGTGATAAATTAATAGGTGAAGATGTTGATTGAAACTCAGCAAGATTCAATAATTTGCCCAGTTACACAGAAAATGGCTGAGCAGGAATTTAGTCCCATGAGGAACGACTGTGGAGCTTGGATGCACTACATTAAAGGTGGTACATTTGTACTACACTGTATTACTTTGTCTCCTTGGGCCAGCCATTCATAACATCCCATCACAAGGACCTACATCTGATCTTAAGATACTCTGTCATGCAGCATATAACAGGAGAGCATGAGAACAGATAGACTTACCAGGTGCTGTAAAGATCATGCTTCTTCTCAGAGCCTCTGGATTGATACTATAGCTAGGTTTTCAGCTAATCTTCACTAACTTAAAATAAATTTTTCACAGATATTTTTGGGTTTCAGTGCAAATTTCACAACTTATGGAAAAGCAAGGATAATTATGGGCATATTATAAAATGAATTATTTGAAGATAGAAATTAAAATAACTGGTATTAGAGGCTCTACCTTTTTAATAGCATAGAAAAAATTAATGAGTTGGATGTTCATAAATGTTTTTGTCAGGCTGGCACTCTCCCACGAGTTTTAAAGGAATCCAAGGATGAAATTATGGAAATAATAGTGAAAATGTATAACAACAGTTCACTCTACCTGAATGTTGGCAAGCTGTTAACATAGTTTTTTTCTATAGCAACAACTAGAGAAGTGACCCTGGAAACCTGGACACACAACGTCAAATCTCATTTCTATGATGATGAGGATTTAGGTAAGTATGTGGTGCTTCAGGTCGAGTGCTTGTCAGTTTCACTGCTCCCTTCTGGGAAGTTTCAGAATGCCTGCCAGGTTCATACCCATCTCGGAGAGGCTCCTAAGGCATAGGTCATTGTACTCTGTGCCACGTGACCCTGCTAGGTTAATAATGGCTGACTGGTTCATGTACAGGTCTTGAGATAACACACCAGGAGCAAGCTAGATCTGCAGGGAAGAGAAAAAGGAAGATCAATGAGCAGTAGCAGGAGAACTACTATAGAATCAAACCTATTCCCAATTTCTTCATCCCAAAATATCTGGACTCATACTTTTTCTACACAGGTTACACATATTCATCTATATTTCTTTACTTCTCTAAGAAAGAGAAAGAGAGAGTAAGCTTTGTCTTATGTCCCTTCTCAGTGAAAGGTTGTCTTTCATTTTGTTTTTTTTCCAAGTGCTCCTTATTCTTTAGAACTGGCTCAATTCCATTTATCAATGAAGTTTGCAACAATGACTGATTTTTAGATGTATAAATGTCATCTGGGGTTTCCCTGGTGGCGTAGTGGTTAAGAATCTGCTTGCCAATTCAGGGGACACGGGTTTGAGCCCTGGTCCGGGAAGATCCCACATGCTGCAGAGCAACTAATCCCGTGCTCTACAACTACAGAGCCTGAGCTCTAGAGCCTGTGAGCCACAACTACGGAGCCCTAGCTAGAGCCTGTGCTCCGCAACAAGAGAAGCCACTTCAATGAGAAGCCCACTCGCCGCAACAAGAAAGTGCCCACTCGCAGCAACGAAGACCCAACACAGCCAAAAAAAAAAAAAAAAGTCACGTGGAACTCATATGTCCCAAGCCATCTCCTAGTCTCCTCCCTGCCAATAAAGTATTCTTCCCATAGTCCACTTGTCTAGGTCAATGACAACTCAACTCTTCTATTTTCCTGGGTCCAAACCTTTCTTTTTTTTTTTTTAACATCAGCCTTGATGGCTCTTTTTCTCTTACATTCCATGTTCAATCAACTATCAGCTCTTCAAAATATATCCAGGATACAGCTCCTTCTCAGCACCTCCACTGCCACCACTCTGGTGAGAGCCTCCATCATCTCTCACTTGGATTACCGCAGTAACTTCCTAAGTGGTACCTCTCCCTTTGTCTTTACCCATTTCAGCAGCCAGTTTGGTCCAGTTAAAATGTGAGTCAGGGCATATCAGGTTCTGTCACTCCTCTGCTGGTTTCCTAATCAGAGTAAAAGTTGAAGTCCTTACAATGGCCTATAAGGCCCTACACAGTTTGTTCCCTGCCCACCTCTTAATCTCTATTAATACTCTATTAAACCAGTAACACTGGTTTCTTTGCCATTCTGTGAATGTGCCTGGCATGTTGTCTCTATCTGGATACTCTTCTTTGGGAAGAAGAGGAGTTTGGGTCATTCCCTAGCCCCTCCCTAGTGAGAACTTTCCCACCTGAAAATGCAACCTACAGCCATGTCCATAGCCTCACATTCCCTCTCCTCCTTGCCTGCATTATTTTCCTCCTTAGCACTCTTACCATCTACTATATATCGTACTTCATCTGTCTAAGTCGTGGGATTATGGGTGATGTAATATTTTTATAACTTCTACATTTCTCAGTTTTAAACAGTAAGCATATCCAGAGGAAGGAGCGATCACTACGGGCTAAGAGATTCAGAAAAGTCCTTGTGGAGGAGGAAAGGCTGAAGCTGCATCCTGTAAGCTTGGTAGACTGTGCTTGAAGACAAAGAGAGAGCATCCTAGGTCATAATAAAACATGCACAAAAGGTGGAGGGTACTTCATGCATGATATATTTTAGAGTCAGTGAGGAGAGCAGCCAGGCTTTTCTCCTCATTTATCACCGAAGTGTTGAGTGTGCAGTTGGGAACAGATTGTACAGGACCCAAAAGAGTGATTTTAGTCATGTGTGCTTTTAAATGGAAGAATGCTATGAAGAAAGCAGAGGCAGAATTACTCTCCTAAATTCTTCTAGTCTTTTCCTTTCTTTCTGATATTCCCACGTAATCCTTAGTGATCTTAGAAACAATTTGTGTACATCTTCCAGTACTTTAATGCTCCTAAATAATTCATTTTATGCTTTAATAGAAAAAATTGTTTCTGTGAAGTAACATAATTATCTGTTTCTATCAAGATCTAATTTTCTAGCCACCAGTGGAATTTTTTCTTTAAATATTTTAAATGGAAAGGGAGAAAATTAATTTAAAATGATCAATCTGGAAATAAAACTTTGCAGACTTAGAGATACAAAGAATATTAACGTTTTTGCTTTGTTTTGTTTGGCTGAAGAAATGTCAAAGGATTTCTATTATAAATGATTGTTTTATGTTGATTTTTCTTTCTCATTTATATCACTTGTGTAACTGTGAGTAGAAGATACCACCTTCAAAATATATTTCTCATGTTCCATAAATGTGTTTTTCCTGTATGTGGAACATAGCTCTGATTTTAGCACTTGGCTATGTGGGTTAAGGTCAGGTCAGTGCTTCATATTGAAATGAGGAAAGATGAGACAGAAATACCTCCATGCTATTAAAATCTGCCCTGCCCACTTTGGACTGAGACCTTCCCAGGAAACGGGCACCAGGCGTGAAGCTTGTTTAACAGTGGATAATTTTTTATTAAGGGACAAACGATATAGTTGGGGAAAAGACCATCTTAAACACTTTACATGATAGAGTGTATAAAACATTTTCAAAGTCAGATTTGAAGATTTTTTTGGGGGGGTGCAGAGAGTCAGTGTTTAGGCTTAAGAAAATAGATAGGATACTAGTACAAATCCCAATGATATAGAATATCACTGAGTGGGGTAGAATTTGGGGTCTTTTTTCTCTTATAGAAAGCTCATTCTATCCATAAAGCTTCAAATGATTTTCTGCCAGTGCCTTCATTCAGAGAGCTCAGTAATTTCTAATGTAAGATGTATTCTTCTGCCCTTTGGATTTATGAAATGGAATAACAACTAAATGTGAATCTAATGGATTCATTTGCATTTCTGGGAGATTCTTCCTTTTTAATACAACAGAGAACCCAAACATGGATATAATAAGCCAAGCACTTTAACGTGAGGTGATGGAGTCTCAAATTAAAAGTAAAACACTCAGTGGGAACATAAAAAGGAAAAGAAAAAGAGCTGTACACCTGAAACTAACACAGCATTGCAAATCAACTATACTTCACAAATAAATATATAAATAAATAACATTTTTAAAGAAAGAACAGTATAATCTAATGCAAGTTACAGTGAGCTAATGATACTACTACCTAGTGGGATTGTTATAAATTAAATAATAAACTCATATAAAGTACTTATCACAAAAAATGAAAAGAAAAAGAAAGGCAACTTATAGGAATGATTATTTTATGACATTTATTTTTTAGTCATACGGAACTGTGACAGAACTGTGTGTGTGGGGAGTGGGTGGTAATGAAGAGTCAGGGTGAGCTTACGTTACAGTCAAGGTCCAATAGATCAGATAATTGACAGGTGCAGTCAGATACTTAAAATTTTTCTAAATTATTCTACAATTACAGGAGAAACTGCCACTGAAAATGGCAAAGGCATCAGTAAGATCTATTTCTTTAGATTTACAAATTTCCACTTTAACAGTATAAATGCTAGAATTTTTGTCACCAGAATTCTGTCCTTTCCCCTTTTTTCTTTCCAGCTCCTCATTCTACACCCAACCCCCTCTTTGAATTTTCACTTCCATGCTTTCGAATTTGATCTTCTATCTCTCCCTACCCTATTTTGTATTTCCTCAACACTCTTGACCCTAAGTTCTCACTTTAATTCAGCAACCTGAAACCTAAAAAAATGAACATAGTTTAAGGGGCTTCTGGGACAACATCAAGTGTACTAATAGTTACATTATATGGGTCCCAGAAAGGGAAGTAAGAGAAAAATGGGCAGAAAACTTATTTGAAGAAATAATAGTTGAAAACTTCCCTAACATGGGGAAGGAAACAGACATCCAGGTCCAGGAAGTACAGAGTCCCAAACAAGATGAACCCAAAGAGATCCACACTGAGACATCATAATTAAAATGGCAAAAGTTAAAGGTAAAAAGAGAACTTTAAAGGCAGCAAGAGAAAAACAGCTAGTAGCATACAAGGAAACTCTCATAAGACTATCAGCTTATTTTTCAGTAGACACTTTGGGGACAGAGGGAGTGGCATAATATACTTAAAGCACTGTTTGCAAGCATTAGGCAAACTATGTAAATACAGTAAGGTAAACATTTCCTTATCAGATATTCTTTCTTCCTTTACAGAAATTAGTTTGCTTGTTTTTTTCTTTTTTAATTTAGTGTAATAAAAGATTGGTAACATGTCAGATTTAGAAAGAATCTTCACAGTCACCTGGTTCTATTCACCTCATATGTGAATCCTCCTTAAATCAATCTCCAGGCCAGTGGAAAGGATTTGGAATTTTGACCCTACTATTTAATGGCCATAGTACTCAGCACATGTGGCTTATGGAAATGTGGCTTTTTCACCTGTGAAATATGGGTAGTAACAATAACCTCATATAGTTGATGCGATTGAGGTAATTACTTTGCAATCCCTTCTGTTTATATATAATTAGCAATATTTTGGAGGGGTTAATGCTTGGAAATTCTATGTATGTATGTATTTATTCCTCTATGTATTCATTTATTTATAAAGATAATTTCCCCCAGCTTTACTGAGGAATAATTGACAAATATAATTGTATGTATTTAAGGTGCACAATCTGATGATTACATATATATATATGTGCTTTGTGGAATGACCACCAAGATACAAGATAAGATAACACATCCATCACCTAACATGGTTAACTTTTTTTTTTTTGGGCGGGGTGGTTAAAATGTTTAAGATCTACCCTTAGCAACTGGGCTTGGGGAGGAAGAGAAGTGGAGATGTAGGTCAAAAGATACAAACTTTCTGGGAGTTCCCTGGTGGCCTAGTGGTTAGGGTTCCAGGCTTTTACCACCGTGGCCTGGGTTCAATCCCTTGTTGGGGAACTGAGATCCCACAAGCTGTGTGATGGCCCAAAAAATAAATAAATAAAAACAAAAACAGAATCCTCTTTTAAAGTAAAAAGTTAAAGAAAAAGGTACAAGCTTTCAGTTATAAGAATAAGTTCTGAGAATCTAATATACAGCCTGGTGATTGTAGTGAATTATGCATTATTATATAATTAGCAAATTTGATGAGGGTATTTTCTATATATTTTTGTAAGCAATCCAACTATTAAAATTAATCTAGAAAAAAGGTTTGTGGAACACACAACTAAAGTCTTTTCTCCAGTTTGATATTGACACACAG
Source organism: Eubalaena glacialis (assembly GCF_028564815.1). Lineage (NCBI taxonomy): Eukaryota > Metazoa > Chordata > Mammalia > Artiodactyla > Balaenidae > Eubalaena > Eubalaena glacialis. Next base: position 79,335,969 of record NC_083719.1, read on the forward strand.
ATAATTTTCTTAAATTTTTTCTCTCTTCTATTTATAAAACAAATAAACATTTAAGTGGAAAATGTAGAAAACGCAGGAGAGGATAATGAAGAAAATTTAAGTTACTATCTGTTGAAATCTAGGGCAATCCATATAGATAAATAATTCTCTTACTCTCAGATAACAAAAAGCCCCCCAGTCATTTAAAATTACAAATAAGAGACTCACCTTGTTAATAAACGTGTCCAGTATAGGGTAATAATCAGAAATTATACACTTGCTTGCAGTTTGCTCTAGGCTAAGAGCAAGAGAAAGGGGCTGGTTGGTTTCTACTGTGTCCCAACACACACTCCATCTGCCCTCTTCATCCCCACCCCGTCCCCTTAGAATAGGATTTCAGTCATAAGTTAGGTAACATTCTGCCCTGCCCTTGCCCCCTACCCAAGCTCTCTATATTGTTGCTTTGAGGCTTCTCCAGGTGACAGGTGGTGAAGGAAAGTGTCCCACCCCTCCCTGGCAGCATGGAGGGAAAAGGCCACAACCCACTGACAACTTGCTTCAGATAAATTCTTTTGCTAGTATCCCTTTCTGCTCTCAGCCTTTCTAACCTATTTTGTATGTAAGGGTTACAAAATCAGTTCTCTCACACCCCTTTTGCCAGCCCTGCTCGAGTGGCCCAGCCCCTTCCTTTGTTAGGTAGTTGACACCTGCTGCTTTTGGGCTTCTTTGAAAATGGACACAGGAGTCTAGTTTTTATATCCAGTTACAAACACTCCTCAGGGTACATTATATGAAGTGGATTTCTGCATCTAAGAAGATGATCATTTTAAGACCCTAAACATATGCTAGTAAATTTCCACCTCCCCAGATAGAAATATAATATCAATTCATATTCTCATCCTCACCACTTAATATCAAGAAAAGAAAAGTGGGGCAAATGGGAAGAATGGGTAAAGGAAAACAGCAGGGGCCTGAGAAGAGAGGAATGATATAGGGAAATGGGAATAGACGAGGTTTGATAGGAGGTGGGGTAGAAGCTCCTATACGTCAGGTAAATCCATGTCGAGCCAACTCTAGCATAAATAAATATAATTCTTTCCTGCCCATTTCTTTAAATGAGCAATATGTTTGATCACTAGTTCCTCTCTGATTCCAGCCCCCAAAGAGTTGTTGTGAGCTAGATGTTTATAATCACTTTAGAACTCTTTCCACATAGCATAATATAGCAATCTTAATTCAGGCCAGAGCAGTGTTTGCCAAGTGGTAGAAAGAAGATATTTTCTGTCTCCAGGTTCTGCCACTTATTAGCTGGTTGGTCCTGAGACTGTTGCTTAATACCAGTGGGTTTCAGCCTTCTCATCCCTATACTTGTAATAATAATGTCTTTCTTGCTTAACTCATGTGGTAATTATGAGATAAGATGGGATGGAATTTGGAATTTGTAAACTGTAATGATCTTAGAAAGCTCAGATATATTGCCTTGTCAATCATCTGTCAGCACTGAGGGAGAGTTGGAAGTTTCTAACTGATCTCCCTTTACCTATTTGTGACTTGTTGACAGTGTTCATATTATTTTTTTCTCAAATGAGATTTCATATGTCAAAATATTTCATTTTTCTGGGTGCATAATAGCTACTAAGCAAGTACTCGTTCTTGTTTTCATCTCTCCTCTCAGTTCCCCAAATGTGTACTATTTGGAAATATCTGTTTATGCAATACATCAGGGCTCTTTCTTTCCAAGTAGGCAGCAGAGGGCACGTGTATTCAGGATATGTGCTGATTGGCATTCTCATATTTATTGCATTCTGTTTTCTTTGCACAGAAAGCATTTTCTTTATAGCGTAATTTATTGAAAATGATGTCAATTGTTTGCCCGCTGTCTGAAATCAGCCCTTAGGTTAAATAAATTATATATCTTGACTTTATTTCCACATTTAATTTAATTGATGTAAAAACAATAGGAATAACAAAATGCTTCCAGTGTCAATGGTAATTAAAAAACAAGCAGAAAAGTAATAAAATGTATTATTAGATTGGATAGACCCTTCACTCTTCATTCACCTGGGGAAAAAAATCCAATCTTGAGAGAAAATGTAGAATGTGATTTTGTGGCAGCAGTAATTAGCAGGAACAGCTTGATGAGAAACAGTGATGGAAGAATCAGTGACAAACATCAATAAAGTAAAGCCCAGATGAGGCTTCTGCTTTTTTATATTAGGCCTTTACACATCAACTTAACCAAATGATTGAGAAATGATATTCTTAATCCCAAACAGTGTGCCACAAATAGATTGTAAACTATTTTGACCTTTTACAACTATGTCAAGCTTTTCCAATTTCCCTAGAGAAAGTTTTATAACCAATAATGCCTTCCCATTAAATACTATAGTTGTTTCAACAAATAGAATTCAAAATGAAGTCTAAAAATTGCAGCAAACCTGAAAACAAGTGAAATATTAAAAAATTATATTCATATTTCATGCTCAGGTCTTGGCTTTAGGGAGAATCATGACAAAGGTGATATATTTTCATTGTTTATTTGTTTGCTTTAAGTTATCAAACTTTCACTTCACTTAATCCGAGTTCTCTTCCCTCTTTCACCACCATAAATCAAAAGTTTGGTAATGTTTTACATATTGTTAAAAACAGAACCTTCCAGGTGAAACATGGTGACCTCACATCCCATGCTTCGACCATGGTTCCTCAACTTTGGCACATGTGATATTTTGGACTGGGTAATACTTTGTTGTGGTGAACTCTCTTACACATTGTAGAGTGTTTAGAAGCACCCTTGGCCTGCACCTGCTAGATGCCAGTAGCACTTGCAAGTAGTGATTATCAAAAATATCTCAAGACATTATTGCCAAGTATCCTCAGAGGGGAGGGTTGGCAGGCAAAAAATCACCCCTGTTTGAGAACCACTGCCTTAGATTGAGATTTACTGCGCAGTTTAGGTGATATGAGTAGAACTAATTTGATACACTAATAACCAAAAAGGAAGAAACCTAGAAGAGACAGGAAATCAGATCATACCAGACTATAGTGGTTCTCAACCATGAGTATGCATTCAACACTTCGGGGATATTTACTAACTACTGATAACCCAGGCCCACCCCAGATCAGTTGAATAAAGATCCATGGGTGAGCCACTGCTAAAACTGACAAAGTAGGTTGCCCTGTAAATTTGACATGTTGCCTTTGGGGACAAGGATACACGGTGCCCTTTTTATAGGGTTATTCCTCTTTTAATTTCTCTCTTTTCACAGTTCAGCGTTGCTTATATTAGCCATGAGTTTCCTCTGGTGCAAAGGGGCTACAAGTATGACAAAGATTAAACTCTCTGTAGGAAGTCTCTGATGGGCAAGAATAAGTTCAGGTGAAGTCAAAACAGTTCATTTCACTTGCAGCCACTTTCTGGCATTTAGACTAGATCAAGAATTCTTAAAGTGAGATTTCTGACAATCAGCAGCAGCAGTAGCATCACCTGGGAACTTAGAAATGCAAAATTTTGGATAACCCTATACCTATTGAATTAAAAACTCTGGGGGTGGGGTCCAGTAATTTTTGTCTTAATGAGGCTTCCAGGTGATTCTGAAGTATAATAAAATTTGAGAACCATGGATTAGAAACACTCTCCATCTTCACTCAGTGTTCTTCAAACTGACCCTGACAGACCCATGCTTCAGAAGACTTAGATAACTGATAAACGCTTTTATTGAATCTTTTGAAAACTTTCACTTAGGATTCCATTTTATCAGAAATATTTATTATTGAACTATGCCTTTTTTACACAGTTTAATCCGCAGTAGAGCAGTCGCGGAGGAAGAGGGAGAGTTCAGGGGAAAGCAGAGGGCACCAGTCCTAGATCTGGTCCAAGTTAGTGAGCACAGATACTCTTCCAGACCTATTGGCTGCACTGTGGGCACATTCAGATCCCCACAAAGAGCTTAGTATGACTTCCACAGGTAAAATTTGCAGCTAGTGGGCCAGGGAAAAATGACATATGAGAGCCATGCAGAAGAGTAGGCCACATGCTGAAAAGGAAAATATGATACTAGACAGAGCCACTGAGGACTGGTGAAGAAGGGAAACAAGGGTACTTTGTGGTTTTCCATATTACATTAATTTTAAATGGACTAAACTCCTGTGTTCTACATCATTAAGCTCAGAATCTTGACTATTTTTTATAGGTCAGTAATGGAGGTGGGTTCCTAAGCAAGTGTTACTTGCTAGTTGTATAATTATCTCCTAGTGAACAAGTTGTATAATTATCTCCTAGTGAACAAGTTCGTGTTCCACTAGAACTTACTTTCTAGTGGAAAATAGTGCTATGATTTTTATGTGAATACTGAATCATAGAGAGGTAGGCTGGAAAAGTGGCTTCTAATTAAAAGGATATTGAAGGAATCTAGGAGAAAAATGCTGTTGCAGCAGACTAGGATGTAGTTGTAGATATGGTGCGATGCTAGCTTTGAGGTCTAGTTTGAAGGTAGAGTTCTTAGGGTTTCCTGTTGTATTTCATGTAAAATAGGGGAATCAAAGATGACTCTTGGGTTTTTGCCTAATCATCCTGGTGGATGTAACATAACTGAAATGGGGAAATCTAGGGAGAATCAGTACTGGAAAGGTCAAGGAATCAAGCTGCTGTTTTGACTATATTAGCTCTTAAGATTCCTCTTGCATATAAAAGTGGAGATGCTGGGAAAGCAGAATGATAAGTCTAGAGCTCGGGGAAGGGGATTAGGCTTGAGATTTAAATTTGGGGATCATCTGCATATAGATGCATAAAATCTTGGGAATGGGTTTTTAAAAATCACCTAAATGAGAAGACAGGAGAAAAGAACAAAAGAAAAAGAAACACCTGTAGTCTGAGGTTTCTCAACTTGGTATTCCTTTAGGCTCAGTAGTCTATGTTTTTATATCAAGTTGAATTCCATTTTTCTTTAGGTTCATTTTACTCTTCATGATGGTCATATACAAGACTTTTGTTTTCTTCTTCATAATTTTTAACTGAACTATTAAATGACACTACACTCTAGCCCACTGACAATAGCTTCTCCATTACTATTATAGTATTACAGTTTCCCATTGGGACTGACAGAGGCTGGTGATCAACACTTTACTGAGTCTACAAAAAAGTGTTTGGAGCAGGTTAGTAATGTTGAGCCAGAATAGTGGCTTTTTTTTTTTTTTAAGTCTTTAAGATTCCCTATTATTTTCTTTGTTTTGGACTGCCTTTTGTTTAATTGTCAGATATTTTAAGACTGACAGCCACATGAGTTCAACCAGAAGAACTAAACTGGGAAAATAATCACATTTCTTTAATAGACTATTTTTGAAAACTGGAGATGAAGAATTAACATGCATTGGTATAGGATCACTTCCATTTTGTGGTTAAAAGAAATCTTACCCCCCAAATGATAATTTTTAGAATTATGGGTTGAATGTTTGTGAGTATGCGTGTTACCTGTACATATGTAAACATGTAGGGGATGCATTATTTTCTGCCAATAAGTTTTATGGTTTTTATATCAAGTAAATATATTTTGCTAATATGATCCCTGCATTTGATAATATAACCCTTTATGGGCTACACTAACCACATGGCTTCCCAGCTGGGCTGTAAAAGAATCAACAGCTAGTTTAGAGTTCCTGGGGGCTGCATTTGGAAGATTTAAGTTTTCCAGTTTGGGCCACTTACATTGCTTCTATCTTTTTCAATTCCTTGGGGTCTCTTCCTTAGCTTTGGTGCTTGAGAAAGCTTTGGTGGAAGGCTTTGAGCAGATAACTCACTTGGCTCTGACAGGCCAAGAAATTCAGTTGTCTGGAGCCAAGATAAACCCAGGGCTCAATTTTGCATTCATTTTTTAACTCAGTGAATATGATTATTCTTTAAAGATGATTGGAAAACAGTTTCAGATAATAGATGTGGACTTGTACCCTGCTGCAATTCTGCATACATTTGTATTTTCTTTAATTTCTTTGTAAGAACTCAGAAAACAACTGGGTAGAAATGTTGTCTTTTTGTATCTCTGAATTTACCTATAATGAGAGAGCAGTTTTCCTGCCAAGGGAGAAGAGTAAGGAAACAGAACCACATGATTCTATAATATTGACTTTCTATTAAACTAACAAACAAATTGGCAAGCAGGAAATGCAGGAGGTCCTGTGTAGCTTAGGGAGACATCTGTTGCACGCTCAATGTGCAACTTATTTTGCCCTGAACATATCTAAATAGGTGCTACAAGGAAAATAAATATTGGAAAGATTCCTGGTATCTTGGGTTCCTTCTGTGTAGAATTTCATACAGAAATTCATCCATTTGCTATAGATGCTGGATTTTGGAGAGCTACAAAGGCAAGAAAAGGTAATACAGATAATCTTACCTTGTTAACACAAAATAATAAAAACAAATCTTCTCTTGAACTTTACATAGCACAGAGACATTAATTCAATATTTACTAGGTGCCTACATGTGCCAGGAACTGTACTCTGTGCTGGGGATATGAAGATTAGTGAGATATGGGCAACTTTCTCCAGGAAGACACAATCTCTTGTTTTTGCTCTGAGACTAAATTATGACTAGATCAATGATCTTTAGCTTATATTTTCTTGAGTTTCAGAGATGGGAACTATAAAATTTTGATGGTTACTTTTTTTAAACTTTTTATTTTATATTGGAGTATAGTTGATTAACAATGTTGTGATAGTTTCAGGTGTACAGCAAAGTGATTTAGTTATACATGTACATGTATCTATTCTTTTTCAAATTCTTTTCCCATTTAGGTTGTTACATAGTATTGAGCAGAGTTCCCTGTGCTATACAGTAGGTCCTTGTTTTTCATTTTAAATATAATAGGTCAATCCCAAACTCCTAATCAAAAAATGGGCAGAAGACCTAAATAGACATTTCTCCAAAGAAGACATACAGATGGCCAAGAGGCACATGAAAAGAAGTTCAACATCACTAATTATTAGAGAAATGCAAATCAAACCTACAATGAGATATCACCTCACACCATCAAAATAGCTGTCATCAAAAAATCCATAAACGAGACTTCCCTGATGGTGCAGTGGTTAAGAATCCACCTGCCAATTCAGGGGACATGGGTTCGATCCCTGGTCAGGGAAGATCCCACATTCTGGGGAGCAACTGAGCCTGTGTGCCACAACTACTGCACCTGTGCTCTAGAGCCCACGAGCCACAACTACTGAGCCCACGCCACAGCTACTGAAGCCCACATGCCCTAGAGCCCACTCACTGCAACTACTGAAACCCGCATGCTCTAGGGCCTGTGTGCTGCAACTGTTGAGGCTGCGTGCTGCAACTACTGAAGCCCGCGCACCTGGAGCCCATGCTCCGCAACAAGAGAAGCCAGTGCAATGAGAAGCCTGCACACTGCAACGAAGAGTAGGCCCCGCTCACTGCAGCCAGAGAAAGCCCACATGCAGCAATGAAGACCCAATGAAGACCAAAAAAAAAAAAAAAAATTTGTAAACAATAAAGGCTGGAGAGGGTGTGGAGAGAAGGGAACCCTCCTACACTGTTGGTGGGAATGTAAATTGGTGGAGCTACTATGGAGAACAGTATGGAGGTTCCTTAAAAAACTAAAAATAGAGCTACCATATGATCCTGCAATGTATCTGGAGAATATATGCCAACTCCTGGGCATATATCTGGAGAAAACCATAATTCAAAAAAATACATGCACCCCAAAGTTCATTGCAACACTGTTTACAATAGCCAAGATGTGGCAGCAACCTAAATATCCACTGACAGATGAATGGATAAAGAAGATGTCGTACATATATACAATGGAATATTACTCAGCCATTAAAAAGAATGAAATAATGCCATTTGCAGCAACATGGATGGACCTAGATATTGTCATATTGAGTTAAGTAACTCAGAGAAAGAGAAATATCATATATCACTTATATGTGGAATCTAAAAAGAAATGATATAAATGAACTTATTTACAAAACAGAAAGAGACTCACAGACTTAGAGAACAAACTTATGGTTACCAGGGGGAAGGGTGGGGGGAAGGGATAGTTAGGGAGTTTGAGATTGATGGTTACTTTTATGTGTCAATTTGATTCTGACATGGAGTGCCCAAAATTTGGTTCAAGATTATTCTGGGTGTGTCTGTGAGGGTGTTTCTGGATGAAATTAACATTTGAATCAGTAGACTGAGTGAAACAGATTGCCCTCCCCAATGTGAGTGAGCCTCATCCAATCCACTGGAGGCCTGAATAGAACAAAAGCCAGGGTAAGGGGGAATTTGTTTTCCCTACTTAACTGTTTTCAAGCTGGGACATAATTTTCTCCGACACTTGGACTGGAACTTACACCATCGTTCTCCACCATTGTTCTCCTTGTTCTCAGGCTTTCAGACTCAAACTGGAGCTGCACCACCGGCTCTCCTAGATTTTTGATTTATGGGAAAGAGACATTTAAAAAAATAATTTGGTAGGGGATTTGCCCAATATGCAGTGGGAAAGGAACCAGGGTTTGATGTCTAAGCAACAAAGAATGTAACTGGAAAACCCATAACTTCCTCTCTTAGCTTCTGAGATAAATTTTTTAACCTTTCTGTACACCTGACTATAGTAAGCTGGGGTTGGTCAAAGGTCACTGACAAAGCAGATGCTTGGATTTTCATTTAATGACACAAAGCTAGCTGCTTGATTAAATTTCATGTAATATGCAGCCATTCTACAATACAAAACTCATAAAAAGATCAAGTGAAAAAAAAAAAAAAACAAAACACCAGACGGTTATTTTGGTCTTAAACACAATAGTCAATGAGAATAACTAACGACAGGTGCACTCAATTGCTCTGCTTTTGTGAGGGCTCACTTTGTTTTGGAAAGTTTTATGTTTTTTTTTTTAATTAATTTATTTATTTTTGGCTGCATTGGGTCTTCGTTGCTGCATGCGGGCTTTTCTCTAGTTGCGTCGAAAGGGGGCTACTCTTTGTTGCAGTGCGCGGGCTTCTCATTGTGGTGGCTTCTCTTGTTGTGGAGCATAGACTCTAGGAGCGTGGTCTTCAGTAGTTGTGGCACGGGGCTCCCCCTCACGGGCTCTAGAGCGCAGGCTCAGTAGTTGTGGCACACGGGCTTAGTTGTTCCGTGGCATGTGGAATCTTCCTGGACCAGGGCGCGAACCCATGTCCCCAGCATTGGCGGGCGGATTCTTAACCACTGCACCACCAGGGAAGTCCAAGTTTTATGTTCTTAAATTCTCAAATAAGATGTTGAAAGGAAATAATGTCGTGGAGGCATTCAAGCCCCTGGTCCCAGTGTGTACTTGTGGTGTGCTAGGGAATCACTGGCACTGGAAGCTGACCAGTGTTTGTCCACAGTGATTTTTAATCAGCACAAAAACACCACAGAAAGTTCTAGAAGATTTTGGGGTGGGCCATTTTTATGGTCACATTTTTTTTTCACCCATTGGTTGAAAGTTGTGAGTTTTCTGTTCTATGTGTGGACTAAATCTCCCACTTTAAGTTCATGTATGAATCTGTTTTTCTTACCACTAGAAATAGAGCATGGGACCACAACCACCATTACCTTTTACCCACAAGCTGTTTAGAAAAGAAAAAGACAAAAAGTCCAGTGTTAAAGGACTAGGATCACTTTCTTACACTTTTTTTGAATAACTTTTTATGTGAATGCAACTGTCCCCACCCACTCCTCTGCTTTACTTGTGGATGAATGTTTACTATCACTGGCCACCTGGTGGAGTTTCTTATGAGTAACAGACATCTACATATCAATAGTTACACATAACTGGTCTGAATCTCTTTCCAACAATATATTAACTCTGTGATGGTTTAACCTCTGTGTGTCTTAGTTTCCTCAACTGCAATGTGGTAACAATGCCTTCTTGGTGGCATTGGGCTGGATTGAAATAATACAATCAACATATCTAATATTGTGTCTGACATATAGGAAATGCCATGCCTAAAAGTATTTTTTAGTTTATTCTATAAATATTTTCAAACACCTTCTGTATATTTGGCACTAGTTTAATTGCAGGGAAAACAGAGGTGAAGAGGACAGATGTGATTTTCTGCTAAGGTTAAATGATATCTGCAATAATTTATTAATTTATTCTATAAATTTTCATTGACTTCCAATTGCATGTGAGGTAATAGAGGAAAAATAAGGTGGTATATAAGCTGGGCTAATGTTCACTAGGACACCTCTGTTTCAAGGTACCGATTGTTTGTGGCTCGTATTTGTTCTAGTTGGTCAGTGCTATGCTTTAAAAGTTGTTAACTATTTGAACGTTAATCTTGGAGATAAATAAAATATTTAATATAATAATCCATGAAAAGTGCTTAGCATGATACTGGCCCAGAATTAGTGTTCAATGAATATTAATTTTTGTTATTATCATCACTATTATGTAAGAATGAATTGTATTCATAAAGAGGAACTTATACTCTTACAGTCTAGTTTTAGAGAAAAGGTATTTTCCAAATGACCATAATATAAAACAAAAGACGGTAAATATCACAGAAAATTCTGGAAGATCTTGGGGAGGGAGATTTTGTTCCTATGAAAGAGATAGGAAAATGCAGAATAATAGGAAGCTTGGTGTAGGAAGAAGTTTTTGAATGAGAGATAGAGAGGTTTAGACATCCGATGATGGGGGCAAGAGGTTACTAGTCCACCAAACAAAAACAGAACAGTCTAAGGCAGGAGAATTAGGAAATAGATAGAACTATATGGGAGGATGGGTAGAGGAAACAGACAATTTTTCAGCCGCAGCACAGGTCGGACATATTCTGTCTGGCAAGGTGAATTAGAAGCATTCTTTAAAGGGTTCTTAATGGCAGCCTGGGATTTGGGTTTGATTCCACCAATAGGTAATGCATAGTAGTCAGTCAGCTGCAGCCTCTTAGAACCACATAGGACAACATAGGTCAGGGTTCTCAACCTCAGCACTATTAACATTTTGAGTTGTCTAATTCTTTGTTGAGAAGGGGCTGTCCTGTGCAATGGAAGATGTCTAGCAGCATCCTGGGCCTTTGTCCACTAGGTAACAGTAGTACCTTTCCTGTATAACAACCAAAATGTCTCTAGACATTGGCAGATGTTCCTTAGGAGACAAAATTGCACCTGATTGAGAAACATAGACATAGATGATAGTGTGGCAGGGCCAATTTTTAGCAATAATCAAAGTTATTTTTTTCCCCTACTCTTCACACATGGATCAATTTCTGGGCTTTGTTACCTCACAGGGAGGTTTTGATAATGCAGGAAACTACACAGTTTTCCTTTCTCAATTTTTTTCCAAAATCAAGTCAATGAGATTATGTTGTGTGTTCTCGAGACAGAGAAGGGAAGAAGGGCTTTTGAGAAAAACCTTAACAAAGAGAGAAGGATTTTTCCTACCTAAGACAATTTTTCTAAATACGGGAAGGACAGAAGTCCATGGGATTATGGAGCAGTGAGAACTTGTGTCTTGTTACTCAGCAAATACTTGGTGAGGTGGAGAACTTCCATGGGGAACTCCCATGGGGAATGGTTACATGAGTCCCAGCTTCTCCTAAACAAAAAGCCCACTCAACAGGGGTAATTTAAGAGAGGTTTATGAAGGGATCATTTTATACAGGTGTGAGCAAGGTTAAGAAAAATCGAGGACTGTTGAAGTGCTCCTGAGTAAGGTAGCTTGAAGCTGCAAGTCGAGGAAATGGTTACCAGGATCTATCTCTGTAGCTGTAACCCTTGGAGAGGGTCACCCAGTAAGAGCTGTGCCATATAGAGGAATGCATTTTCTCTTAACACAAAACACCACAAGAAGGTAGATAGGGGAATAAATATTCCAACTTCCATCTTTCCCCCATCCTTGATTCTTTTGTCTATACCACTTGGCTGAATCCAAGCAGAAACCAGGGGACAAGAGAGCTGGACTGATGCAGTAGGTAGAGTCTGATGCAATATGTTTTGATTGACAGTTCCCTAATAACTAATGTTGTTGAGCATCTTTTTTGTGCTTATTAGCCATATAATTTATTTGGATAACTGTCTATTCAAATACTTGGCCCAGTTTTAAATTGGGTTGTCTTTTATTATTAAGTTGTAAGAATTTCATATATTCTGGAAAAGTATCTATCAGATGAATGATTTGAACATATTTTCTCCCATTTGTCTCTTCACTTTCTTGACAATACCTTTGATGCATGTAAGTTTTAATTTTAATGAAATACAACTTTTCAACCTTCTCTTTTAGCACATGTGCTTTTCATGTCATATCCATGTACTCTTTGAGTAACCCCGTGATCTACTCCTGTGTTTTCTCTGAAAAGTTTTATAGTTTCAGCCCTTACATTTAAATCTATGTTATACTTTGAGTTAATTTTTTTGTATAAAGTGAATAGTGATCTAAATTCATAGTTTTGCATGTGTATATCCAGTTATCTCAACACTAATTATTGAAAAGACTATTCTTTCCCCGCTGGATTGCCTTGGCCTGTTTGTCAAAGATCAATTGACTATAAATGTTAGGATTTCATTCAGAACTCTCAACTCTATTCCATTGATCTATATGTCTGTCTTTATGCTAGTATCACAGTCTTGTTTACTGTGTCTTTGTAGAAAGTTTTGATATCAGAAAGTATGTGTGCTCCAGGTTTGTTCATTTTAGTATTATTTTGGCTATTCTGGGTCTCTTACATTTCTATATGAATTTTAGTATCAGCTCGTCAATTTCTGCATAAAAGCTAGCTTGGATTTTGATAGAGATTTTATTGAATCTGTAAATTAATTTGGGGAATATTGCCATTTTAACAACAGTAGTTCTTTCAATTCATGAACGTGGGCTGTCTTTCCAATTATTTAGATCTTTAATTTTCTCAACAATGGTTTGTAGTTTTCTGTGTAAACATCTTATACTTATGTTGTTAAATTTATTCTTAAGTTTTATTCTTTTTGGCACTATTGCAGATGGAATTACATTTTAGTTTTGGTTGTTTATACTAGTATATAGAAATACAAACTGATTTTCTGCATATTGATCTTGTATCCTGAAACCTTGCTTGAATTCATGTTTTAGTTCCAATAGTTCTTCTTATTTGGTGCATTCTTTGGAATTTTTTTCATGCCAAATTATGTCATCTTCAAATAGAGATATTTTCACTTCTTTGTTTCTAATCCAGATGCTTTTTATTTTTCTTTATTGCCTAATTTTGCTGTATAGATTCTCCAGTGCAATGTTGAATAGAAGTGTCAAGAGGAGATGTCTTTGTCATCCCCCCAAAAGCATGTAATGTTTCACCATTGATTATGATGTTAGCTGTAGATTTTTTTTGTGGTTGCCTTTTATCAGCTTGAGGAAGTTCCATTCTAGTCTTAGTTTCTTGAGTGTTTTTTTCATAAAAGAATGCTGGATTTTGTGAAATGCTTTTTCTGCATCTATTGAAATGACCATATGATTTGTGTCCTTTTTCCCATTAATATAATGTATTAAACAGTGTGATTTTTATATGGTAAAACAACCTTGCATTTCTTGGATAAATCCCACTTGGTCATAATGTATGATACTTTTTATATGTTGTTGGATTTGCTTTGCTAGTATTTTATTGAAGATTTTTGCATCTATGTTTGTTTATAAAGGATATTGGCCTTTAGTTTTCTTTTCATGTGTTATCTTTGTCTCATTTTTGGTATCAGGGTACTATTGGACTCATAGATTGAGTTAAGAAGTATTCCTCTTTCATCTTCTGGAAGGGTTTGCCAAGAATTATGTTAATTTTTCCTTTAAATGTTTGGTGGAATTTGCCAATGAAGCCATCTTGGCCTGGACTTTTCTTTGTGAGAAGTTTTAAAATTACTAATTCAGTCTCTTTATTTATAGATCTATTCAGATTTTTCTATTTCTTCTTGAGTCAGTTTCAATAATTTTTGTCTTTCTAGGAATCTTTCCATTTTACATGGTATTCTAATTTGCTCCTTCTTTAAAAGCATGATATATATCTGCTATGTATTTTGGAGGACCCTGAACTCAAGAACCTACAGTCTTGTAGGGAAGAAAGATATGAACACAAGTAATTATTGTACAGTAAAAGGGTTGTGCTTAAAAAGAACAATGTATGGAAAATATCATAAACATTCAGACGAGAAAGATATTACTTGCAAGTGTAACTGGCTTATGTTAGGAAGATGGTGAGATCATATGAAACTATGTGAAATATGTCATTTTTTTTCTGGGTCTGGAAGGATGTTCAGAACTAGCACTGTTGGGAGACCATTTTCTATGTCTCTTGTGTTTCTGCACATATTGTCAGCAAAGGCACTGGTTACATTTTTCAAGATTATCTTTTCAAGGATATTTGTATAGCAAACAACTTTGGAAGATAGAAATACTGTCTCTCTCTGAAGCAAAAAGGCAACATACTGTTCAGTATAAAAGATTTTCCTAAACTCAGGGTTCTTTTCTGTAGTGCAACCTATTGTGTATGTAGGTATTACTGGGCCCTTTTCATGTTGGCCTGTAGGAAATTTTGCTTGGGGGAAGGTTCAATGGGTAGGGTAAAGGCAGTTATACCTGGAGAAAGAGTATTGGCAAAGACATGTATGGGAAAAATGGTAGAATTGTACATAATGTTTTTGTGGGGCCGTGGTGTTCATGGACAGGAAAATATAAGCTTGGAAAAGGAACACAGGGTAGTAGAGTTTGATATGCCATGCTAATGTTATTTAAGCTTATTCTGTAGGAAAGAGGAATAGCCATTGGTCTTTGAATAGGTATATTTTATAAGAGGTAAGAAATAATTATTTCCCAGAGTTAGCTTAGTGGCATTTGGAACTGAAAAAATAAGATAAATATGAAAGGCTTTATGTAAGTAGAGCAGCAATAAACCGGATGCTGTGTGTTGAGCAGAGATCCTGTCTGTTGTGGGTCCCACTGTATCTGTAATGAAGAGCATGGTGCATGCACATGATAGGTATACAAAAAATATCATAGAATGAGAAGTTGAATGAAAGAATCAGCAAGAATTCTAACAGCGGGAGAAGAGAGAAACATTGCTTCTATTTGTTTTAAGTTGGAGTAACAGGGAGAACGATAGTATAATAAAGAGATATGGGAAATACTAGAGTGAGAACAGACTTAAAGAGCACAATAATGAGTTTATTCTTCAACACATTGAATATGATGCTTCCATGGAACAACTCAGATGGTTCTGAACAGCAGACAGATAGGAATGGGAGTCACAAATCTGAGAAAGTTCTTAAACTGATATCCACCAGCATAAAAGTGATCACTGAAGGAGAGACAAAGTGGAGTAAAAAAAAAAAAAAAAAAAAGGAGAGAAGAGAAGAGAAAAAAGGGCCAGAGTTAAGACAGGAACCTTGAACAATACCCAATCCAGGTCAAGAGGAGGAAGAAGTTTGAGAAGATAAAAGAATAGTCAGATAAAACAAAGCACACTTATTTCAGAGTTCAGAAGCTTAGAGGGTGGAGCGTTTCAAAAATAAAATAATGGTTGCATTCACTGAGTTTCCAGCAAAGCTTAGATGAAGAGGTCTAGAAAATGGTCATTTGGAAATTAGTGATATATTTTTGAGAGAATAAATCTTATAGATTGATGAAAGTAGAGCATAGATTGTAGAGGGTGGGGAATGTGAAGGTTTTTCCGAAAGGTTCAATGGCAAATTAAACTGTGGTTGACTAAGTACTTGACTTTGGACGGAACTGGAATGTGAGTGCATCTTGTAAGTAGTGAGGCTGCATATGCTTGCTGAGACCAAAATTCATGAAATTGTTATCAATTTAATGTAAGTGATATTCTATGGACAAGGCTATCATTGTAAATGATGGATCTGAACAATACAAAGATGCCTGGAGAATGTGGTCAGGTTATCCAAACACAAACTACAAAACTATTTAATCCTAAAACTACTGCTTGGATGGAAGATCTGAGAAAAGAAAACATACTTTTTTTTTTTTTTAATTAAACATCTTTATTGGAGTATAATTGCTTTACAATGTTGTGTTAGTTTCTGCTGTATAACAAAGTGAATCAGCTATACATATACATATATCCCATATCTCCTCCCTCTTGCGTCTCCCTCCCACCCTCCCTATCCCACCCCTCTAGGTGGTCACAGAGCACTGAGCTGTTCTCCCTGTGCTATGCGGCTGCTTCCCACTAGCTATCTATTTTACATTTGGTAGTGTATACGTGTCAATGCCACTCTCTCACTTCGTCCCAGCTTGCCCTTCCCCCTCCCTGTGTCCTCAAGTCCATTCTCTACGTCTGAGTCTTTATTCCTGTCCTGCCCCTAGGTTCTTCAGAACCACTTTTTTTTTTTTTTTTTAGATTCCATATATATGTGTTAGCATACAGTACTTGTTTTTCTCTTTCTGACTTACTTCACTCTGTATGACAGATTCTAGGTCCATCCACCTCACTACAAATAGCTCAATTTTGTTTCTTTTTATGGCTGAGTAATATTCCATTGTATATATGTGCCACATCTTCTTTATCCATTCATCTGTCAATGGTCACTTAGGTTGCTTCCATGTCCTGGCTATTGTAAATAGTGCGGCAGTGAACATTGTGGTACATGTCTCTTTTTGAATTATGGAGAAAACATATGCTTCTGCACTGAAACAAAATGAATACATACACTTTTTTTGTAAGTAGCTTTCCACTTAGATTTGATATACGTTAACATTTTGCTCAATACTATGGCAGAAGTCTGGTGTTAGTTTAGGAATCTTAAAGCTAATAAATAGACAGGACTGGAATGTGATCACTCATCCAGGACAAAGCCCTCTTCTTAGAGAATATAACAACCCAGGGTTTGCTGTTTTTAAGAGCACTAGGTGCCATGAGCAAGCCAGTTTGTTGCCACATCATCATTTACAGAACATATTGTATACAAGTGAAAACTGATCCTGAAATGAAGAAGGAAACACTGAGGCAGAGAGACGCTCCTTTCAGGAAAAATTGTTCTTGTCAGGATTTAGTGAAATGTCACCTGATGAAGACAGTGTAGTTTATTTTTAAGATATTTAATTTAAAAACTTTTTTAGAAAAGAAAAAAGATAAATCCACTAGTTGGAAGCTTCAGTTTAAAAATTAGATAGAATCCTTAATTGGATTTTAGCATGGATAGCATTCAAATGCTCAACTCAGACAAGCTGCTTCTGCTGGTGGACTCTTTGACTATACATAAAAAACTAGCTGAGGGATTGCAATGAGGTGATGTGAGCCAAGAGCTAAATGGTTGCTTTTCTGGGATTCCTGGGCACAACCAGGAGAGAAGATTAATAGATTTAAATGCTGGTTAGAACATTGTTTCATAAACTACTAAACCTCCTCTCACCTTAATCAGGTTGTGTTTCTGAGCAGCTAAAAAGTTAAACAGCTTTTTGTCTTCTTGCCAAGCTTTAATGAAACCCACCAATCCTGCAGATAGGTTTCAATGTGTCAGCCATGTTTGGGGTGAGGGGTAACTTGTGGACCTGCAGATGATAAGAGGACCCTAGCTGTAGGTCTACATGGGGTCTACCAGATGGTCCCCAAATTGTAAGTAGAAGCTAAACATAGTAAAAAGCTGTTAGCAGCTCCATTTAGCAGACATAAAGAAGAAAACCTGATTTTTTTTTTAATGCTGTGAGGTATCACGTTTCTTTCCTAGCCTGAGCAAGGTCAACTTTTTCAGCATGTGACCTTGAAGGAGTTGTGTGGGCATGCATTGCTGGGCCATTTATTTAGAAAGCTAGGGTTACATTTTCAGTTGAGAACTTTAATTTTCTGTTTTTTGTTAGCGGGATAGTGGGGACTTGAGGACTCAGAAGTGTATCTCTGACAATGTGTGTATATAAATACCTGTCAGCAGGGCAATTCCAAGCCCCTTTAATTACTCTGGTGGTAGGGAACAAGCCTAAGAATTGATACCAGCAGAGGAGAGAAGTAATATATTTTGCAGTAACTTCAAGTATTTTTTTGGGGGAAAACCTATAGGTTATGCTGTTGTACTTTCTGAAGATTTTAGATCTTAAAACTATGGAGACCATGCTTTCTGACCTCTTTGGATTGCTTTGTATTATCATCATGATGCAGAAAGAAGATGGGGGGTCACTTTCTCATTCATTCAGTCAAGAAATATTTATTGAGGACCAACTATGTGCCAGGCTATGCAGTGGGATGAGGATATGATACATTTCAAGTGGGGTCTGTCTTCTAGGTGCTGACAGGCTGGTGGAGGTGGCCAGAATAGGAGAGTAAATAGCCCATGACAATAGAGTGTAATGTGTGCTAGAATAGGAGTACCCCCAGGGTGCCCATCCTAGGTGTAGGAGATTAGGGAAGGCATCTTTGAGAAGTTTGCATCTAAATTAAATTTTAAGGAACAAATATAACTAGGCAGATATAAGCAAGGGCTCGAGTATGCCAGGTAGAAGAACAGAATATGTGGTCTTGGAGGCAACAGAGAACCTGGTATGCTTGTGGAACTCTAAGTGGTTAACCTGTCCAAGCCATGGTGCTGTGGTTTGGAGGGAGCATAAGAATTTAGAGCCATGAGGATGTAACAGTGAGTCAGATGAGGATTTATAGGCACATTAAAGAATTTGGATTTCGTCTTCCTCTGAAGACAAACAGGGAGCCATTTTAGAGTTTTGAGCAGAGGAATGACATAGTAAAATCAACCTGGTTGGAAAGTGTTCAAAAGAGGAGAATCTGGATATAGGGAGACCAGTTAAGAGGCAATTCAGTGAGTGATAAAGGTGAGCAATGACAGTAGTTCCAGCTGAATTAAGATACAATAGTCCCTCCTTAGCTGTGGCAGATATATTCCAAGACCCCCAGTGGATGCCTGAAGCCATGAATAATACCTAACCCTATATATACACTATGTTTTTCCCATACATACATACTTATGATAAAGTTTAATTTAAAAATTAGATACAATAAGAGATTAAAACAATAACTAATAATAAGAGAAAAATTATAATGATATACTGTAATAAAAGTTGTGACTATGGTCTCTCTCTCGAAATATCTTCTTGCTCTGTACTGACCCTTCTTGTTGTGAAGATGTGAGATGATAAAATGCCTGTGTGACAAGATGAAGTGAGGTGAATGATGTAGGCATTGTGACTGAAGCATTAGGCTACTATTGACCCCCTGACAATAGTCAGAGGAGGATCATCTGCTTTAGGTGACCCTGGATCATTGAGCCATGACAATGTCAATGGTTGGATGTCAGGAGCTGACCACGTCACTGGCTGTGGATCCTGGTGGGGGTGAAGGGGAAAGAGTGGGATGGCACAAGATTTCATCACCCAACTCAAAACTGCAGACAATTTAAAATTTATGAATTGTCTTATAATAAATTGTTAATTCGTTATAAAAATGAATTAATATTTTTGGATCACAGTTGACTGCAGGTAACTGAAGTGGCAGGAAACGAAACCATGCATAAGGAGTGGTGACGGGGAGAGGTATATTAATTCCAGAATTAGCAAGTATTATTCTCATTGGTGAGGAGAATCTATCATTTTCAGTACCAGATTTCTGCAGAACCTGCTTCCACTACAGGCTCTGCTGCTCATATGACTCCACCTCCCCCAGGGTTCCCATTCCTAGGTGGCTTAGTTGGAAAAGATTGGCAAGGTCAGTGAGAATCTCCTCTCATTTTTTAGGACTACGGGAACTGAGATACCAAAATATTCGGTCAGTAAACATTGGGAATTTGATCTTAAAAATCGTATAACTATCAATAAGTAAGAAGAAAGAACAAAATAAAACAAAACAAAAAAAACCTGTTTATCAGAGGGAGGAAAATGAAACAGAGTTACAGATTATGGCAGAGATAAGAGTCAGTGTAGCATTTGAAAGACTGAGGCTTGATTCTATTTCATATCCTGCCCTTAAATTACCAAACACAGTAATACCTGCACAACAACCATACTTTTTTGTACTTGAGCAAGTTAGGGTGAGATTTTACCTTAGTTTTCTTAGTGCATCTCCTCCCCTGCCTCTCAACTGCATAATTTAAGATTCACGTGGTGCTAACAGGGCTACATGATGAATAGGTTTGAGGCCTCTGAGCCTTTAACTCTTTCATCCACTTGTTTACATCAGTCTCAACTAATACATTTAAAAGTAAGGAAATAGCATGCCCTTTCCATGATTATAGATTCAGAACTCTAGGCTCCTAGGTTTGAGGTAATCGGTTTCTTGGCTCCTTGGAAATCTTTATTTCCATTTACAAAAAGGTTATGAGACTGACCAAAACAGATTCACCCAGCCTTTTAGAAGCCTTGTGAAAGAACAAGAGGATGTGCTGTTTTAAGTTGATGTGTTATTCAAAACACATCATATTGGTACTGATCATATTTTCCTAGGGGATGCTTCTCTGGTTGTGGAATGGACCTTGAGAAGTGATTGTTCCATTCGACAGTAAGAGGAAGAAGAAGCATGAGGGCTGCTCAAATTTAATGTTCAACTCCAGTCTTTTCAGAACAAATAGGTTCCTACAGTTTGAAGACCCTGAAGCTAGTAAATGGAACTGAAAGCATCTTAGAGCTCCTTGTTGACACCACATGGTCATAAACCCTTCAGACTCTGCAAAGAGGTCGTAAAGCAAATTGCTCCTTCACAAGTAAACCGATTAAAGGGAGACAGAGCTTAGACATCTTGGAGCCTAATGAGGGTGTTTCAGAGAAATGATGCTCCTTTTCTAGCACAAATGATAAATTTTTGTTATGTGTGAGAAACAGAATTGCTCATAGGAATAAAGTCAAAGGACAGGGAAGGTACTGTATTCTGTTTTCAATAATACTGGCCTAGAAACCAGGAGACTTGGAATTCCTTATCTGACATTTAAACTGGATGACCTTAGGGAAGCAAACTAACCACTCTACTTATCTCATTTGTAAATGAGAATGTCCATTTATTGAGTAGACATGTATTGAGTAAATATTATTAGCCAGTTGTTTTCACAGTTGTAATCTCACTTCACACTCACAAGAATCCCATGAGGAAGCAATTATTATTCATTCATGTTAATAAAGAATCTGATGCTCAGAGGGTTTAAGTAACTTGTCTGAGTCATATTTAGCAAGTGTTAAAGTTATAGTTGGTGAGTGGTTGAGGCAGGATTCAACCCCAGCTTTCCAAGTCCAGCATTATTCCTACTACAGGAAGCTGCTCTCCTTATGGTTCAGTGGCATTTATTAACATATGGTAATTATATTTATTAATGTTTGTTATCTCATAGGAGTTATTGTCTAATTTCGTGTACATGATTATTTTCCCAACGAAAGACAAAAATCCAAATGTTTACATCCTTGTTACCTGCCTCCTCACTCACCACAGAACAGAATACTGATCTTCACTCATTTGTTCATTCATTGATTCATCATTTAACAAAATAATAATCAAGTGCCTATTATGTGGAAGGCACTGTTCTAGGTGCCTGGAATACATTAGTGCACAAAATAGATGATATCCCTGACCTCATTCACTTATATTCTAGTGGAAGGAGAAGGAAATAAATGGCATAAGTCATGGAATATGTTAGGGGGTGATAAGGACAATAATAAAAGTAGACCATGTTAAGGGAGATTGGGAATGTGGCAGAAAGGGTAAGTTTGCAATTTTAGATAAGGCTGTTAGGGTAGGCTTCATTGATTGCTGCATAATTGTTACCTGAATTCACTTAGGAGTGTCCTCTGACAACTTCAAGCCTTGGCTTTACTTATGTATAAGGAAGAGATGGCACCAGGCTTTGGCCTTAACCCAAAATTCGCCAACACACATTCATTTCCCAGCAGAGAACTTTAGATCAGTATCTTCCATATTCACCTACAGAACCACCAGGGGTAAAAGGTGGAAGTGGCCAAGGCACAGCTTGAATTTATGTCATGCCCTTTAAAACAGACAGCTCAGTATCAGGGCATAGGGCTTAGAGTAATGCTGACCTTAGCTAGAAAAAATATTCATCTATGAGCCTCACAGATGTGTAATCAATAGTAAGGTAACTGACTACAAGGGATTTTACACATCTGTCAGCTAAATCAGAACCCTAAAGGGCAAATGCTCTTATAAAGAACATTAGCCAGATTTGTGGTGCTGACTCAAGGAGTTTGGGTCCATAAACCAATGCATGCATTACAAGGAGACATCAGTATGACAATTTTTCATTGGTGACAGTCATAATCTTGTTTCAGTCTGTTTTTCTAGTTGATATTCATGGAAAAATGTTGGATTGGCTGGACTGTCATCAGAGATCATTTTGTTTTTATTTTATGCTTTCTTTTTTTTTCCTGTACAGCTTATAATACTTTGTTCTTTGTCCCTAGCTTTTCTGTTTTCTGCTTGTTCTTTTCTTATCTTTGCCTTCCCATTAAAAGTTATCTGCTTTCTTTCCAGCTTTCCTTTTCTTTAGTTTTCATCACTGTTCTTCCTCCCTTCCTTAAATATTTATTATGCATCTGCCATGTACTGGGCCAGGCATTGTGCTGTGTGCTGTGTAACAGTGGTAAAAACACAGAGGATCCTCCCTTATAGACCATGCTGTCTATTGCACAAGATGACATTATACTTGTAAACCCACAAATGAATCTATATTGAATAACTGGAAAATTTTATAATGAAAAAAGAGGACGCTTTATTATTTATTTAAAGAGGACGCTTTATTTATTTATTAAAGGAGAATAACGGGGGGCCTGTTTTACACCAGATGGTAGAAAAGTCCTCCCTGACAGAGATGTTGTGCTGAGACTGGAAGGAAGGGAAGGATCTACCCAGGCAATGGCAGGCAGGAGTCCTCCAGAGACAGAGAACAGTGGGAAGAAAAACCCCAGGGATGGCCAGAGCTTGGTGCGTGAGAAACTGTCTAAAGGTCATTGTGGCTGGATCACAGTGTGGGAGCAGAGCATGTACTGGGGGATGGGGGATTCCAGAGACCTTTCTCCTTGTTCCTTCTCCATTCTTTATACCCATTTAGGTTGGACATGAATAAGGTATTTATCTCAACATACCCTTTGATTTTTTTTAGGTTATTCTCTGCGAAAAATGAGTACAAAACAGAACATGATGAAAAATTTTTTTAAAAGTAAAACAAGAAGCTTTTGATGAAGGAACTAAGTTCAAATGGGCATTGAGCAGCCGAAAGTGGCTACCATGGTTGTCTGTGGTACATGAATTAGCCTGGTTGCTAAGGTACACAATGTGCCCCTGATTATAAGGTACACAGTTACAAGGGTTAAAGATCTGAACAGGATTTGCATGTTTGTGTAGTGTGTGTTTATGTGCCCACCAGGGCACGTTTATGCTGCAAGGTAGTATTTATGCCTAATTCATAATCAAATCTTTTCCCATGTATTAAAAAAATCTTATTTCAGTGCTCTAAGTTGTTTTGTGAACTAACTGCCTTTGTCATGCTTTTTCTTTGAAAATGTTTTCATCTTTTCAAGAACTATAAGAAAATATAATACATATATACACACATATATGTTTATATATTTATTTATAGATGAAACTGGGTTATGTTTTAGTGGTTCCATTTTGACTGGCTCATTGTAGATGAATGATAGAGTGCAAAACACAATCAAGTAGTTCTGAGAAATAAGAATATCATATATCATGAGTCAGATTATGACAGAATTCTCTATGGGTACCAGCAACAAAACAGTATGCAACCTCAAAAATAAATATGCATTCTTTCGAGATATAACACTTTAGTTAAATGCTTTTACACAGCCTGTGAAGACATTTTATCTAAAATATGTCTTGTGAACAGAATAATTTAGGAAATGACTTCACACTACACTCTTTCCTAGAGATTGAATTTAATTTACTAAAATTGAATAAGAAAAGAAATAATTTTCTATTCATTTTTTTCACTTTCTTAAGAAAGTGTTGAAAAACAATATCAATAAAATATTTTGTAACGTAGCAAATGTGATGTAAAACTATGATGCAAAGTAGTTAGATTTGATATTTGGATACCAATTATGTGCTACATTTGTGTTTTCTAACAAAGAAGGAGTTTAAAAAAGGCTTAGTTAGTCAAAGGACATATAGTAAGGGTTTGAGGGTCACATGTGCTTATCATAATTGATTGTTACCTCTTAAGAGTAAAAGATAATGCAGATCAGAACCAATGTGTTGGCATTAAGAATGAGGAAAATATTAAGGAAGGAGGTCTCAGTGACTGATTAGATATGGTAGATTAAGAAGAGGGAAAAATTGAGAATAATATTTATGGTTCTGTTTTACATGATTCATTGTAAAACAGGCAAGAGAAAGTCACATTTATTGGGAAGGCAGTGAGTTGTGTGGTGGACTTGGTGGGCTTGAGCTGTCTACTGGGTATCTACAGAGAGACCTTCAGCTGGGAGCTAAATTTATAGTCCTGGTGATTGAAGAAAATGTCCAGGCTTAAATAAGGGACGTGAAAATCACTGGCATATAAGTAGATGTATCTACAGAATCATAGAGGTGCCGTTTGGTGTAATGGAAAAAGTAATGGGCAAAAAATTATAGTGTAGACTTGATCACATCATTTGATAATTATGCCATTTAGACATGTCACCTAGCCCAGTTCCTTTTAAATGACTCTCAGTGTAACACTCTTATTTTCCTTAAAACGTTGTTGTAAGATTAAAATGTCAGTATAAGTGAAATGTCTTTGAAAGTATTATGTGTAATGTAGGTTCTTCCCTCCCTCCCTCCCTCCTTCGTTCCCTTCTTTCCTTCCTTCCATCACTTATCTGTCTCCCCAGTATTCACAATGAAAAAGGGATCTTTAAGACTAAGAGTAGGGGATGGGATTTGCCTGAAGATGTCCTTGGAAATGTCCATGGGCTGGGTTCTTAGATTTTTCTTGAGAGCCCAGGATTTTCTCTTTCATATAACTTAGGGTCATTCGGAAAATGAGTTTTGGAGGTTTAGGGTACAACTGAAGACCTTTAATGGTTTCTTAAAGATCTCCCATATACTCAGCCAATATAGAACTAATTATTTAACTCCCCTCCTGTGAACTTTTAGACTCTTCCTTTCAACTTACTACAGCTTCTCCAACTGGTACTTGATGATCACTCCTTTCTGGTCTACTTTCCTATACCTATCCATACTTCTACTAAACAGAAATCATTACAATTAGGAAATCATGCCTTGTTTTTGATCTTTTTCTTTTTCCCTGAAATGTCTTTCTCTCCAGCTTTGTCTGTTAAAATACTGCCTGGTTTTTAGAAACCATCTTAAATATTATCTTTCCATGATCTTTTAATTATCCACCCACCCACTCTATTCCTATCAGTATCATTTCATATCTATCTATGGCACATTATATTCTATCTTATTTGCATACTTGTCTTATTCCCTCGCTAGCTTGTGAGTTCCTTGAAGGTGTGGACTCCATCCTCTAGCTGTTCCATAACTCCTAGCCTGGCAGCCTGTACCTGATACATCAGGGAATATTTGCTCACTTGATTAGTCAAAACAAATGCCACAAAGGCGACAAATTATCACATCTAATCAAAAGAAGCACATCCTGCAACTGTGGGCTTATACTCTCTAATCAAGTTTGTTTTACAAAAGGACTAAAATATTTTAAAATTTAATTTTAAAAAAAGAAAGAAAGAAAAACCTTCAAAATAATTTGAGGCATTGTGCAATGGAGCACCCTTGGCTATACAGAATACTAAAAAAGTGCAAGTAACCCTGTGAGAGTTACTAAAAGTTCTATTTTCTTCTCAAAGCTCTCTGACAAGATTTGAAATGAAAAACACTAAGAATCTAGGTAACCCAGGAGGATTTTACTTGTAACAGTTTCTTCTTTCCAAACTGGGTTCTAAGTCACTCCTGCCTACAGTCCTAGATATTTTGTTCTTTGTACAGTGATGTGTTGAAGTGAGTTGAAGAACTCAAACTATATTTGGGTTTAGAGTATTTATTCTTCTTTGGTCTTTTTTTCTCTAAAGGATTTTCATTGTTTGCCCTTAGTACTTTATAAATACATGTGCATGGTCTGGCAAGAGATTGGTTGCTGCTGACAAGTGTAGGATTTTCAATTTGGATTGATAATATTCTGTACTGGAATGGCCATGTAAACCAGCAGCACTAGTTTTGACCTGCTGAATCACTGGATTCACTTGGATAGGAACTTACAGCCAATATTTGCCTGCTGTGTACACTATCGTCTTTTTCTTGGAATTTCCAGAGTTCATGAGTCCACTCTGCAATATTGATTGAGTAGCTTCTGGGTACAGAATTTGAGGCACTGTAGCAGGAGCTATGAAAAATGTTCAGAGAATGAGGGACTGTGCATACATCATGTATTATGGGTTATAAATGGAAGAAAAGTTATCAACCTCGATGGTTAGAATAGGCAAGCCAGGTGCTTGCCAATTCAAAAGCCCTCTCCTGGGAAGCCTCAAAATGCCTGTTTCATACCTAGGTGCTCTGTGATTCCTAATGAAAGGGTTGACATAATCTGTATCTCATATCTCCACCACCTTGGACCCAGGGTAGACCAGACCTAAATCCAATCGTCTGTTGACTGGTTAATGTTGCTATTGTTGCTCAGAATGACCTAAGGATGAATAGCAGTGTCCTATACTATATGACAGCTAGTTGAATCGGACTCTCAGGGACTTTGAATAGGCAATGAGACAGGAAGAACAGGAGTAATAGATGGAAAGATGGGGACTAGCTAAGTCACCAAGGTAGGGCTTGAGTAGAGAGCAGTCAGTGTCTACTGTGAAAATGCAATCAACTATTTGAGTTTCTATTTAGACATCATAACCTCTAATAGACTCCAGGAAATATTTCTTTATGCAGAATTCTAAGGCACAATTTCCTCAGTCTCTCAGAGGACCCTTGAGATGCAGCTAGAGCAGGATCAAACCCATTAAGGCACGTTTATTGTTTCCTCCTTCCTTGTGTACTTTCCTACTCCCTCATAGTGCTTGCTGAGATCACCCCCCAAATATACTACACGCAAAATATACAAATAGGCACTATCTTAGTGCCTATTTTGTGAGGAGTTTAAACCAAAGTACTGTTGACTGAAAAAAAAAAAGAACAAACTACAAGTTGAGAATTATGTTTTATTCGGTGAACTTACTGAGGACTTAAGCCCAGGAGGCAACCTCTCAGATAGCTCTGAGGGACTTACTGAAGAGGTAAGGGAGGATCCAGGATATATAGGAGTTTTTGCAAAACAACAATAACAATACAACAACAGGTAGTCAGAACATTGAAAGATTACTGTTGATTAAAGAAAAACCAGAGATCTCAAGCTAATGAATTTAGCACTTTTCTACATATGGAAAGATGCAAGAGTCTGGGCTCATTGAACTCATTCCTTTGATAGGCACCTTAACTGTCTAGGACCACTATCCTGCTTTTCTCCATCCTGAATCCCCTCAGGATATAGAGTCTGGGGTGGCTGTAGTGGCTGATGGCATGATGGCCACAACATCCTTTGTTTACTGATATGGCAAGTGACAGTCTTCGTCCACAGTACTCTTCTCTTGAAATTGTGCTATACCTCTTTGGGGAAGTAAGAATTCAGGGACTAGTATAGGACATGGTCATTCAAATGGATGTTAGTCCTTATAGCGTTGCCATTTTTAACAGAAACTTCTTAGGCAGAAAACTGAAAGCTTGAAAACACTTCTAGAGGTGACTTTCTTGGCTAACACCCAGATCAGGCCTCTTGAATTAACCAAGATAATTATCATGTGTTAAAATATTATTCAGCTGTTTTAAATTAGTGATCTAACACTAAGATTAGTTAATAAAGTTGTAATTTTTATTAAAATGAGCAATGATTCTATGCATGAAATCTTATGAGGAATGTTTGGATATCTTTTCTGGATTTTACTGTTGACTAGCTGTTCAATTGCAATCTATTTTCTTCAGAAAAACCTTCAGTTCTAGAATTTAAGAAAACATTTCAAGTCAGTTATGTTAATTTTTTCTCAAAGTAATAAAATCAATAAAATATGGAAGCTAATTAGCAAGCATTTTTTTTATTAATCACATAACCTGAAGGCAAAACAATGACAATTGAATTTACAAGTCTGCACATTTACATGAGGAGTAGTTCCTACAGCCTACACTAAAGAGGGGGACTCAGAATGCCTTGGTAAATAAATAAACAGAGGACTCCAGGGAATGGACATTTATGGTAGGAGAAGTTCTGCAGAGAAAGTTAAGTGGAAAAGCCAAATCTGTTTTCTAAACGGTAAATTGTATAATACTTTGCACATTTTTTTCTCCATATCGTAAAGTTCTGTATGAGGTAGACCTGTCATTTAGAGCTATACACAGTCATGTCTGAAGTTGCATAATATGAAAAAACAGTATCAAATAAAAACATTCTCAATAACCAAGATGTAGATATAGTGACAGATCAAATCTCATTTGCAGGTTTCCAAATAAAAGTTGATTTCTCATTTTGCTTAATTATGGATAAAGTCTGGAATTTTACTTTCGCGTTTTCTCACCAATGATAGCTAATGGATCTTTGGTCAAGTTCAAGATTTTGTATTTAATAAATAGGCCCATTTGAAACTTTACACACTTTTTTGTGAAATTAAAATCAGATTGGTATTTTCATTCAAGTTCCAGAGCTCCTTGTGTGCCGAAAGTGTGTTCTGCCTATCTTTCTGGGTCTTTATTATTCTTTCTTCTGTCCTTGCTCCTGTTGCTTTCATTGTCCTCAGCTCAGCGTGGGGTCAGCACTTGCACTTTCAAAGAGACTGTATGGTGCATTCCCCAATCCCTTTCCCTAACATAGCCAACTACTAGCGTCAAGTGACTTTAACAGGGGATATGTGTCTTTATTCATTTGTGAAGTCACAGGATCTGTATAATGAAAGCTCTGGCATTATGGCTGAGGTAGGTCTCATTGTTCTCACACAACTTTACTGTTATCAGCCTAATTGATCCTGCTCTTGTCAGAAGGCAATTTGTGTCAGGCCAGCACAAGGGGAGACAACCAATAAAAGGCTATACTCTTCAGGGCCAAGTTATACACTTTTACAGAGCTGCTGTCACATAGATTTTTGTCCTTTGGCATTATACAGGGAGTGGGAAAAAAGATAAGGGTTAAGAGAACTGTTTTCTCAGTGGACCAATTAGATGAGAGGGTTGGATGTGAAAAGTGAACAAGTTGAATCTCTCAGGTACAGACTACCTAACATTCAGTTAACACCCATAGCACATAGTATTATCATTAATTCATGAGTAATGATGAGGGGAAAATTCATTTCATGCTTAGAAGGGGTAATGTAGTGTTATAGAGTTTGAGTAAAAATGTTTCAAGTGTGCACAGTTAGCCTAATATATCATCCTCTTTGATGGGGAGGAGAAAAAAAGGTTGTGATTAATTTTTGCTTTATGTATAATATGAGGGCTGAATTTTTCTTAAAAAAAATAAGACTCAGGATACTTAAACTTTTTTTTCCCCTGTAGTGTCTAAACTGATTTATATGAATCATAATGTTTCCTTTCTTAGCTGATTAACATTTTGGCACTGAATAAAAGCAAAAAACAAACAAGCGAATAAACAAACCACTGAATGACCAGGTGGGCCAGAGTTGAGTAGGAGAGAGGTTTGGAGAACTCCTGGAGCCATAGCAACTTGACATGTACTTGATACAAACACACACACAGAAGCACATACTCACGCCAGTGATAGTCACTTTGATATTACAAAACAATAGATTTCTGGCATGCAAAGCTCACGTGTAAGAAGGTAAACACTTTGATGGAAAAATCATTGCCTTGTATTTTTATTTTTTTATTTTATTTTTTAAATAGATCTTTATTGGAGTATAATTGCTTCACAATACTGTGTTAGTTTCTGTTGTACACCAGAGTGAATCAACCAAATGCATACATATGTCCCCATATCCCCTCCCTCTTGAGCCACCCTCCCACCCTCCCTATCCCACCCGTCTAGGTCATCACAAAGCACCGAACTGATCTCCCTGTGCTATGCTGCTGCTTCCCACTAACTAACTATTTTACATTCGGTAGTGTATATATGTTGATGCTACTCTCACTTTGCCCCAGCTTCGCCCTCCCACCCCACATCCTCAAGTCCATTCTCTATGTCTACATCTTTATTCCTGCCCTGCAATTAGGTTCATCAGTACCATTTTTTCTTTTTTTTAGATTCCATATATATGTGTTAGAATACGGTATTTGTTTTTCTCTTTCCGACTTACTTCACTCTGTATGACAGACTCTAGGTCCATCCACCTCACTACAAATAACTCAATTTCGTTTCTTTTTATGGCTGAGTAATATTCCATTGTATATATGAGCCACATCTTCTTTATCCATTCATCTGTCAATGGACATTTAGGTTGGTTCCATGTCCTGGCTATTGTAAATAGTGCTGCAATGGACGTTGTGGTACATGTCTCTTTTTGAATTATGCTTTTCTCAGGGTGTATGCCCAGGAGTGGGATTGCTGGGTCATATGGTAGTTCTATTTTTAGTTTTTTAAGGAACCTCCATACTGTTTTCCATAGTGGTTGTATCAATTTAGATTCCCACCAACAGTGCAGGAGGGTTCCCTTTTCACCACACCCTTTCCAGCATTTATTGTTTCTAAATGTTTTGATAATAGCCATTCTGACCAGCATGAGGTGATACCTCACTGTAGTTTTGATTTGCATTTCTCTAATAATTAGTGATGTTGAGCATCTTTTCATGTGCCTCTTGGCCATCTGTATGTCTTCCTTGGTGAAATGTCTGTTTAGGTCTTCTGCACATTTTTTAATTGCATTGTTTGTTTTTTTGATATTGAGCTCCATGAGCTGTTTGTATATTTTGGAGATTAATCCTTTGTCTGTTGTTTCATTTGCAAATATTTTCTCCCATTCTGAGGGTTGTCTTTTTGACTTGTTTATGTGCCTTGTACTTTTAAAATATTAATTTGACAAGAAGGAAATCAGTTTTGTTTGAGGACAATTTTCTGCAATATAAGTTTTATCTGTTGGTTGGTTTTGGCATTTCTCTGGATACCTTTTCATCAGAGGCACTTATCTGGATATTTGCCGTGAGTTTTTCATTTCTACACACCTGTCTTTAGGATTTTGACTCATCTTCACACTTTCAGATATGACTGAGAGGTGACCTCAACTTAAAGCTGAATAGAATTAAGAGCTAGAAAATTCTTGTAAATTTGATGAAGCTTAAGACTTCTCATCTTAGAACTAGAGTAGTATAGGATAGCATATCCATCTAAAAAGTATTCTTAGTAACTTCTTTTATAAGTTGCTAATTAATTTCTAACAACACGCTGATCCTCATTCTTCTTTTTCTTTATCATTTCTCTATATTCTTTGATTGTCCCTTTATACATAGGTTGAGCACTCATAGTGGATACCCTTTGTGGGAATGGATAAAATATAAACTGTAGCACCTGACCATAAATACCTTAAAATCACTTACTTTGGTAGGTGATTACCAGGTATTTCTGGTAAGTACCAGGTACTTACTTACAGGTATTTCTTCCTGGAAGGAATGTGTATGTCAGTCAAGAACTGGAAATGAAATTGAAGATAGGTAAGCAATCTCCTCTGGCTTTTTTAGTAAAGAAAGGTTGCTTTCTAAGACTGATATTTAAATTTAAAGTATTTATTAATGGAAATGTACACATAAGTATTTCCTGATACTTGATTCTTCACCCGTTTAAGAATTTTTTTATTATACATAGAACATCTACAAATTGTTCTCTCATAATACTGGCTGATAAATAGACTGCACATAAGCTAATGTCTTAATACCTGTTTATATCTTTTTAGTGCTGAGAAGCCAGTCAATTCAACTTTACCCAGCATGAGTGTATCTGTGTTGAATAAGCTGACCAGAATGGAAGAATAATCTGTACCAGAAATAGATGCAATCTTTGAAAATTTTCTACTCTGATAATATTTCCTCTCAATTTTATAACCTTTCCAGGAATATCAGTTATGTTTTTAGTAAGATCCAAAAGTATAAAAGCACAGAAGACTTATTTCCTGTGATATACACACAGGCATTTGGTAGAATGATATTTGCAATATTAACTTATGCATTCCTCTCCCTCCTCTGATGTTTTTCAAATTGTTCTGTGACCTGCTGTCATTCCAGCAGCTAGACAATGAGGTATCCAAAGTGTCAAGACTGTCTTATTACAGCAGAAAGCAGAGAATGTGAGTCAAGTTTTTAATTCTTGAATTAAAACATCAAGTATAATAGAAAAAAAATTGGAAAGATGTAAGATAAATAAGAGCCAGGTTTTGCCCTTTCCCACTAGGTATATAAGGAATATCCAGAAGAAAAAGACGAAAAAGAGCTCTTAGTTTCTGGTGGATTCCTGAAAAAGGGCCAGATATACTTTTTTCCATTCTCCACCCTCAATTGCCAAATCCAGAGAGGGGAAACATCCCCTATCCCCAAGTGGACTTGGTGAACTTTGAGAGTGGAATGATCCTGTGCTCTTTTTACAGGCAGATCCTAAGAAATAAAGGGTTCCATAGTTTCTCTGTCAGCATGGTACAGAAACATCTGTGTGGGTGTCTAGGCAAGTGGGCTTGAAGCAGCCCACTGGAATATCCGTGTGCCCCTACAGAGCTCAGGGAGCAGCAGAAATATTTTTCTGAGTGGCAGAAAGCAGTAAGACCGTGGCACAGAGAGCCAATGAAACTGCAAATACCTTGTATTCAAGACAAAGAGGCTGTGACAGTGATGTGCATGAACTAAAGACAAAAGACTGCTTGGAACACAAATATCTAGCTGATTGCAAGGTATTACATGCATAGATGATGACGCAAAATGCCCAGCTTTCTACCTACATACTGCATAACCTGTCACTATATAATTCCTAAAGAATTTAGCAGCTAATTCAGAGAAAAGATGAGAAGAGACCCTGAAATGACTAAGTTAGCACCACTCAATGATTTAGATGCTTAGAATACAAATCAAATTTAATTATAGCAAAAGAAGTTATATTTCTTGCACATCTTATTTGGTAGAATTAGATTGATATTTACTATGTATTTTTTAATATAACTCTTGAATGTATCATTGGTGTTTTTGGCTCTTGTAATATAATAAATAGTTCTAAATATTTAAAATATCTAAATAGTTCTAAAGCTTTAATTATCAAATACACAGACAACTTGTGTTGCCCCTTTTCATTATGAATAGTGGTGATGAAAGTCATTTAGTGAAAGATCTCTCACCACAATTTACGGCAGCCATAGTCATTTGAACATTTTCCTGTATTTAATGCCTATCAGAGTTGCAGATATCAAAACTTCAAATGTTGTAGGATTGTAACTGAAACTCTAATGAGTGAGATTTTCAACCATTTTAATATTCTCACGATTATTTTACACTTTTATCACAGTTTGGCAAGTATTTAAGAATTTATTTTTATTCCTATAGCGAGAGAAATAAACAAATATTTCCAGAAAGCAAGAAAAGTACAATGGATATCTTATGTAGTTTTTTCTCTTGTTATGATTTCAAAAGCCTCAAAAATGAGGGATGTGTAGTAAACCAAAACACAATTTATTATGTCCCATTTGTATGAAGTAAATTACACCAGAAAAACAGTTGCAGTATCCTCTCATAATGTCTGTCTTGCAAAAACACATCACCTTTCTTTAGGGAACACTCTATGAAGGACTGATGCTCTTAGAAATTCTAAGAATGACTGCGATGGATGTAGAAGGGAAGGAGCCTGCTCTCTGATAATTATCTACCTCACTCACTTTAGTAATGGCCTCTTTCCCTTGATCATTCCATCATAATGAAACCTAATTTCCTCTTAAAACTTTATGTATTTATTAATAATATAATTTTTTTCAGAAAGGAACAACTGTGCTGAAGGCAAATTAACTTGATTCTTAAAAGTTTGATGAAGCTGCTCTTTACTCACATTGTAAATTTCAAATTGAATCAAAATTAGGTGAAATTAATTCTGTTTCCCTAGGTATTCTTATGCTTAATAAGATGAAGCATGACTAATTTTAGGGTGATAATCTAATTTGACATATGAGTAATGAATAACTTTCTGCCACTCTAAATTATAAAATGTATTAGTTATCTATTAGGTTAGTACAGAGAGAAACATATTTTGGCAACTTCTGAGTCATGTTATTGAAAATAATCATGATTAATCTGATTACAAATAATTAAAATACATAAAGTTAAGTTATTTATTCAAGTTCTTTGAGGAGACTTGTTTTGCTTGACCTGCTGCTTCCTAATTATTTGGTCAGATTATTTTTGTTACTTTTATTGAAGTAAATAAAAGGTGCAAAAGATTTTTTGTGGCTAATATAGCATGTTTCATTAGCCAGTGGAGTTCAGACTTGTTCAAATGATGATTCCTGGGCTCTGCTTCCTGTTTCAGTAGGACCAGGCAAGGCGTGGTTCTGGGAACCTGGTTTATTGGACTCTTTGGGTAGATTCTTCTGCAGGTGTACCTAGGACAACGGTTTGAGAAACATTTGTGTAGAGTCTAATTTATGTAGAGAATAATTATTACTTCTGTTTGTCATCTAGGAGCTCAACCAAAAATGTAATATATTCACCATTAACTTATTTTTTAAAGCTTTATATTTTAGAACAATTTTAGATTTACAGAAAAATCGAGCAAATAGTTCCTATATACCCTGTATCTGGTTTCTGTTATTATTAACCTTTACATTAATGTGGTACATTTGTCATAACTAATGAACCAATAAGGATATATTACTATTAGATAAAGCCATACTTTTTTCTATTTCTTTATTCCTTTCCTATGGTCCTTTTTCTGTTTCAGGATCTCATTCAGGATGCCACGTTGTATTTAGTCATCATGTCTCCCTAGGTTCCTCTCGGCTGTGACAGTTTTCTCAGACTTTCCTGTTTCCTTAGTTTCCTTGCTTATGCAGTGTTTGTCAGGTTTCTTCATTGTAAAGTTACTCTTTTTTTCCCCCTTTTCATATTCTTTGAAAAGAAGTTTACACTTAAGGTGTGGGCAGTTAAGAGAGGAGTATCTACCTAAATTATTTGAATTCTTCTGCACAGAATATTTATCCCTTTTCCGTCATTTATTCATTTAGTCAAGTATTTATCCATCAGTGTGGACTCATAGGGTATTTATTTTACACTTGGATTATAATCCAGTACTACTTAAGTTATTTTATTGCTTAAATTTTTCCAGCTTTTGCCACTGGGAACTCTTTCAGTTGGTTCCAATACCCCTTTTATATACACCCACTGTTTTGTTTCTATGTTTGTTTTACTGTCTATTTGGTTTGATTTAGCACTTCTTTACTTTCCAGCATTGCAGGATGGTCTTGGCTCATCTTGTTTATCTCCTCCTCATGTTCTAGAAGTAACTATTTCTTCAACAAATCCTGGTTCCTTTAACTGGATGGTAGCATTAAAAACCAAGGTCTGGGTGCTGGGTGCACAATTATCGTTCTAAGAAAGAGTAGTAATAAATGATGCAGAATGTTAACAAGATTAATTGATGATATTTAAGAATAGTCTAAAACAGCAAATCTCAAATCTTTTGTCTTAGGATGCATTAAAAACTATTTAGGACCTCAAGAATCTCTTATTTATGTAGGTTATATCTATTTATATTTACTGAATTAAAAAGAAAAATGGAGACATTTAAAAATATTCTTTCAATAGTTCTTTTAAATGAAACAATGATAAATGCAACATTTGTTTATATAACTAGTACTTTTATGAAAATTGTTTTCAAAACCAAAAATATTGTCAAGAACAGTGTTGTCGCTTTACATTTTGCATATCTTTTTAGTAGTGTCCAGCTTAATAGGAAAAAGGTCGATTATCAGATGTGCTTCTTCATTCAATCTGTTGCAATTTGTTGTTTTGGTTAAAGTCTATGGAGAAAATCCAGCCTCATACAGATATGTAATTGGAAATGGGAGAACTATTTTAGTAGCCTTTTAAGATAATTTTAGATATATCATGTAGCCTCTGGAAAAATCTACTGTATCTTTATTAAGAATGAGATAGATAAATAATATCTTAGTATCATTATGTATATAGTTTTGACCTTGTGTACTCCCTGAAAAGTCTCTGGAGCTCACAAGGGTCTCCAGACTACACGTTGAGAGCAGTTGGTCTTTAATATACTGTTTCAAGAGGGAAAATAAAAGAGTCTACAGACTGAGTCTTGTACTATTACTTATCCAGTGTCCATTTATTTAAGTAGTGATCATAACTGATTAAATAAACCCTGCACAGTTAGTGGTCAAATTGGCACAGTTAGTGTTGGATTAAATGTCAATGTAAAGGTAGGCAAAGCAAGTAAAATTAGGTAATTTATGGTTGGACAATTCACCTTCACTTGGTATAATTTGCTCTCTATGCCTTCTCCATTTGCTTTCTTCGTATTTACACATTATAACTTGTCTTACTGTCACATTCTCAGTTTGGTTTAGGGCAGCTGTGTGACATGTCTGATGAGGGGTCACTGGGAGGCATTTTTGATGCTTTACGTTGACCATCAATCAGCCATGATAAATGCCTGTGTGAGCAATTTCAACCATGAAAACACCTTGTATGGACTCGAAAGTGAAAGAGGAAAGAAGGGTTTGGCAAGAATGAGGAGACAAGAGAGCGAGCCCAACGCCGATTTTCTAAATCTGTTGCTCTGCTGGAATGATTGTGAGAGATGATGGATGATGATATCACTCTCAAATGTCTTTTATCCCTTAGGATAATTTTGCCAATTTTCCGGTGAACTTAAATGTCCACAGATGTTTGAGATGAAACCTGCTGATTTGTAACTCAAAGGCTTTAACTGCCAAATTGCTGGAGAATGTCAGTGGAAACTGGCAACTTGACTACAGTGTCAGCAGAAGACCACTGAGTGTCCTGAAGATACTCTTATAAATTTTCACTGGCACAAATGTCAAGTCTAATGATTTTTTTTTTTTTTTTCAGTAGATTAGGAGTAAGAATGGAATGTTTAGTGTTGCTAGTCTGGTCTCACAATTGGTGAACAT
This sequence comes from Eubalaena glacialis, assembly GCF_028564815.1. Lineage (NCBI taxonomy): Eukaryota > Metazoa > Chordata > Mammalia > Artiodactyla > Balaenidae > Eubalaena > Eubalaena glacialis. Next base: position 79,372,977 of record NC_083719.1, read on the forward strand.
ATACTATACCTCCTGTCTGTTGCTTTTAATATTCTTCAATTCAGGAAAAAATGTTAACTAAGAAGTTAGTTTAAAATTTTTTTGTGTTTTACATTTATTAAAATAACTGTGAATACTAAAAAAGAATTTTAAAGAACCTAAAGCTAGAGGTTTTTTAGAAAAATAATCACCACTTATATGAAATGGTTCTGAGATGAAATGAAAAGAATGTCTCTAGTTAAACGATTACTCTGAAATGTGTTGAAAAAGAAGTTGGCCTCTCTGTGTCTCCCTGGTGTGCAGACTTCATCCCACCTTTGTTCTCTCCTTTCCTTAATGCTCTGTCAGTGCTTTAGGAAGATGACTCAATGTTTGGTGAAAAGGAAGACTTGTCTTTGTTTCCGTTTCATATCCTCCATTAAGTATATTAAATATTTTAGCTGCAGTTCAACCCTTTTATTGTAATTTTAAAAATATAGAAACTTTATATTCAAATTTTAAGGTATTTATAGTCTGAATTTCATAGTGAATTATTTTTTTAATTGTACTTTTTTCTGAAAGATCCATGTCCATTTATTCTTTGTGTATCTTTTTGTTCTTTTAACATGCTAATAACCATATTTACCCACAATCTTAGCCAGAACTTCTCAACTTGATTGCATATTAGAACACCTAGAAACTTTAAAAAATTATATAGATGCTGGATTCCAAATTATATTGGTACAGACCAAATTAATCAGAATCCCTTGAAGAACCAGGGTATTGGTATTTTTTAGAAATTCTCCAAGTGACTCTAATGCACACCTATAGTTGAGAATCACTGGTCTAGGTTATGGATGACAAATAAGCTTTCACCAAACATTTGTTAATAGCTGTCTACAGAACTGTGTAAAGAATGATTCCAAGGTCATGTTTGGGTTCAAGGTAAGATGATACACATGATGTCTGCCAAGGACTCTAGAGAGGAGAGTAGTAGCTCACATGTCAGGTTCTTTCCATCCCTCACTATGGCCTTCTGAATTGATATTTCTTCCCTCATGAGTATTGAGTCCATTCCCTATTTCTCTGGTCTGTATCCATATTATGAAGTCCACTACACATATGTCATATTATTGATACTGAGAAATTTTATTTTATATAAATTTTTTTAGTAGTTTCACTAACAAAAGAGTGGATTCTAAGATTAAGTACTACACACACACATACACACACACACACACACACTTCATTGCCAAAGTGGGCATTTATTATGGCCATAATAAAAAATAGAATGGATCATTTTTTGCCATGACAATTGCCAATATATATTAATAATTAAATATTATGAACTCACAGTGAATGGGAAAAGATCTTTACATTCCTAGTTCTATTAATTCAACTTACTCTGTGACTTCTGCTTGCTATTTAAACTGCCTGAGCATCAGTTTTATTTATATATTAAATAGAGCTAACATTATTATGTACTTCATAGTGAAAATGTTGTGAGAATCATACGACTTATAATGTATACTTGTAAATACTTTGTACAGAATGAGTCCTCAGGAAACATCACCCATTTTTAGTTATTATTATTGTCATATGGATCAGCTGATTATCCATAACAATGTGTCAGTTCAATTCAACTAGGTGCTATTGTCCATCATACTCCCAAGCTGCCTCTAAGCAATCATCTAATGCACAGAATGTAAAACATTGCGGGGGAGATCAATATGCTATAGAAACACCCAGCCACCACCACAACTAAAATTACTGAATAATTTATTCAAGGTCTTACAGCAAGTGGCAAAATCAAGATCGAGTCCCAGGTTGATGTAGATACGCTTTAAGCTAGCTGATAGACAACACTTCACAATTCACAAAACCTACTGATTTACATTATCTCATTTGATACTTACGCCAACCTGTGAGGTAGGTTTTGTTGAGCTGATTTTATAGATGAATAAACAGAGGCTCAGAAAATTAAAATGATATGTTCCAGGTGGCTCAGCTAATTTTAATTAAAATTCTAATTACTAAAACTGTAGCTGTAGTGTCACAGATTTTTGTATTTCCACAGCAAAATGTTTTCCTTAGGCGGTATTCAGATAACATATACTTTTATTTTACTTTATTAAACAGTTTAAAAAAAATTTTATACAAATTTTAAAAGTTACTTTCCATTTACAGTTATTACAAAATATTGGCTATATTCCCTGTGTTGTACAGTACATCCTTGAGGCCATGTTACACCCAACAGTTTATACCTCCCACTCCCCGACTCCTATATTGCCCTCCCCCCCACCACTGGTAACCACTAGTTTGTTCCCTGTATCTGTGAATCTGCTTATTTTTTGTTATATTCACTAGTTTGTTGTATTTTTTAGATTCTACATATAAGTGATATCATACAATATTTTCTTCACATAATGTATACTTTCATGTATACTTTTAGATTATCATACTCTTAGTGCCAAAAACTGAGAATTGATAGAATTCATTTTTTTTTGTTGTGCAAGATTCTATCTTGAAATATTATATGTTGTTTTTTATACTTTATTTTGTTAAAGTTTTAGGGTGATGGACATTTTATTTCTGATGGTGATTTTAGTTAACTATCTCGTCTCCTTTGAAAAAAAAACATTGGAATGGGCAAATACTTCTATTCCACATTCAACTAGTTGAGATTACTTCTTGTGTAGAAAGAATGAGATTTCTTCCCTTTTTCCACAGGATGACCATTCCATCTATATTTACAATGAAGATTTGTAGTTTTGTGAGGTGTTATCGTATCCTGGATACTACAGGTGTTAAACATTTAAAGGTCATTTCAAAGAAATGTCTAAATTTCTGTGCACAATAGCGTTTGCATATGTTTTCTCATGCCCTTGAATTAGCCATGCATGCAGAAAATGCATGTGCACACCATATGGCGAGAGATCCATGTGTCACTTCCAAAAATCTCTTGCTGCAAGGGTCTGGGTTGCAAACAAGCAAAATAGCAGTTGAAGCCTATGAGGGCTTGGATTCCCAAATGCCTGATCAAGACCAATTATGGATTTTACTTTAGAATAAAGGAGCAGACTCTAGGAATACCTAAGTGACTCTTTCAATCAGAACATCAAGCACAGAAGCAGGAGTGTTAACTCTTTGGGGAACCATGTATTAAATTATGTCTAAATGCCTCCCCCCACAAAAAAACCCACATTATCTTAGGCAATAATAAAACTGCAACAGAAGCACAAAAATAGTTAGGTTAGTTGACTTACCATTTTTTTTTTTTTTTATGAAAGGCCTATGGGAAAATCATTGGTTTTTTATATATTCAACATGAGCAATCACACTTCCAATTTTCTTCCAACGTGTCGCTTTCAAAGATTCAAATCTAACTTTAAAAAAAAAAATTTATTTATATATTTATTTATGGCTGTGTTGGGTTTTCGTTTCTGTGCGAGGGCTTTCTCTGGTTGTGGCAAGCGGGGGCCACTCTTCATCGCGGTGCGCGGGCCTCTCACTATCGCGGCCTCTCTTGTTGCGGAGCACAGGCTCCAGACGCGCAGGCTCAGTAATTGTGGCTCAGGGGCCCAGTTGCTCCGCGGCATGTGGGATTCTCCCAGACCAGGGCTCGAACCCGTGTCCCCTGCATTAGCAGGCAGATTCTCAACCACTGCGCCACCAGGGAAGCCCGACTTACCATTTTTTAATGGAACTAAGTGAAGAATCATATCCCATGAAGAAATATAGCTCAGGGGTAATGTATTTGATTTTCTTTACTTTCTTGTTTCCCACAGGCCTCACCACTTGTGTGTTAAACCCTGCCCAGTAGGTTGCTAGTCTGGCTCCTACTGGCATCTGAGTTTGTAACTCCTGGGTAACCAGGCTCATAGTCCTCCACAACCCCCTCTCCACTCTGCCCCTTATGCATTTTTAAACCTAAATTAGTTTGGCTCAAGTTTCTGTATGCAGGATAAGTTAATCATGCTTTTCATCATAATGAAGCAATGGTACTGCCAGAAGACCAGACAGGAGACATTTTCAGTACTCCATTATCTTAGGTGAGAGATGATGGTGGCTCAGACCGGGGAGATATTAGTAAAATGGTGAGAAGGTGAGACGTGATTAGATATTGGGTATTTTTTGAAACTAGAGTCAATAAGTTGATGATACATTGGATTTAAGATGTGAAAATAATTAGAAGTCAAGCTTACATCAAGGTAATTAGCCCAAGTAACTGGAAGGATAGAATTGGCATCAACTGAAATGGGAAAGGTGGTGAATAGAACAGTCTTTGGTAGAAGAATAAGGAGTTCAACTTTAGACTTTTGGGGTTTAGAATGTTCATTAGATACCCAAGTGTAAATGTTGAATAGGCAGTTGAATGTACAAGTTTGGAAACTGAGAGAGAAGTCTGGGATGGTGATGTATATTTTTCGTGGTGCTTTTCCACATTTCTTTCATTTTATCTGTCTATGTCTGGATGATTTCCTAAAATCTCTTTCAGTTAATATCCTTTCCATAGTATCCCACCTGTAGTTTATCCATGTAGCAATTTTAATTTTAATTACTATACTTTATAACAAGGATTTTTTTGATACTTTTCAAATCTGGCTCTTCTTGTTTCATAATTTTCTATTGTTTTATGGGCTTAATGACTTTGTATATCTTTTTAACATTAAATGTACATATTTTCAATATCCTTTTAGATTGTTGGATTTGCTCTAGGGCTTTGGATGCAAGTTTTTCATTTTATAAAATCTGAGGGCTTTATTGTTGGCATTGTGCTTTTTCATATGTTTCATAATTATTGACGAACTCATCTTTCCTGGATATTTTCTTCCTTTAAGAATCTTTGAGTGCTGTGGATAGATAATAACATCTTCCCCTTGAGTGAATATTGAATATAATTCTAATTGAGCCTCAGCATTTTTACCTATTCTAGCCCAATTTTTATGTCAACTTCTTAATCCAGGCTTTTCATAATGCACGTAGCATGAGTTTAGGCTTGCTCCCACAGGCTGGTAGACTTGAGATCTTGATTTATTGAAGGGAATTCTGTCTTGACACATCATTTAATCGAGTTCCTAAGATATCTCTGGGTCATAAACAGATATTTTTCTGGTCTCTTTTAAGGTTTGATGTAACATTTTTCTTGCTCAAGATTCTATAAGTGAGCTCACTTGCTGACTTGCATGGGACTCAACCTCTACTCCAGGTCATTTACAGAAGTTAAAGTTCCCTGGTTAATAATCTACCCATATGTAACATGCTTCTTCTTGTTGCTGAGACTATGGATATAGAACATATCATTCATGCATACTATCTGAGGAAAATAGTTGGGAAAGAATTATATAAACAAAACAAAGCAAATGAACTAGAACAGTGTCCTAAAGGTAAAGGAAGATGAAGAGGAAAGGAGCAGTAGTGAATAATAATATACATTATAATATAGATAGATATTTATAAAGTAATAATGATAGATCACCTAAAAATTAGTAAAAATGAAAATTAAAAAAATAGTAAATAAGGACTCAGAATAGAAGAAACAGAAAAGAAGGATTTCCAGAATGACTGAATAAGAAACTCAGCAAATCCTCTCCACAAAAAACAATGATAAAATTGGACAAAATTGTCAAAAACAATTTTAGGACTCTGGAAATTGAATAAGGAATATAATAAATTTAGAAGCATTTATTCAAGAAAAACTACTGAAACTTGGTAATAATAGTAAGATTCTGTGGCATTTTAACCTGGAGCTTCTTTCATCCTTTTCTTGCCGTTCCAGCTCAAGCAAAGCATTGTTCAGGAAAAATCCAGACTTCTAAGCTAAACCTCAACATGAATATTCATGGTTCAGTGATGTTAGACTTGATTTAAATGGTAAAATTCTTAACAAATTTCCTTTATTTCTACATCACAGCATGTTTTTAAAAATGGAAGATGAAATCAATAGTCAAAAGTAAATGTCTATTTTGGTGGTAACAGAGTTACAGATAATTAATAAAACTCCTATTCTTTAAAGACCTTTAAATATGCTATATTTATGGATGTATAAATTATTAAAAGCTAAGTATCCCTGGAAGAAAAAACAATTGACATGGAAGGGTCAGTCCATTAGCCAGTACTAATTAAATGTTTATTATTTTTCATCATTGGTTAGGAATGATAAGGGCTGCAGAAAAATTAATACTGGTCTGTAACCTATGGCTGGGTAGTTCTTTTGCTGCCTTCACCTGGGCTCATTCATGCAGGTGCACCCAGCTAGAATTTGGCTGGAGGCTTGCTTCATCTAAGACATCTAAAATAGCTTGATGTCTCTCTATATGTGGTCTTTCATACTCCAGAAAGCTAAACTGGGCTTCCTCACATGGAGGCAGCCATATTTCAAGAGCTCAAGACCCAATTGCAAATGCTTATCAAGCCTCTGCTTGCATTACATTTGCTAATGTCCCATTGGTAAAAGCAGATCCCATGAGGGAGGGGATCTCACAGGAGTATTATCACAGAAAGGTATGATTCATTGGGTTCCATTTTGGTAACAAACTACCACATTCCAACCTCTGGCCTCAATGATTCATATCTTTCCCATACACAAAATACACTCGTCACCTCCTAGCACCCATGGCTTCATCCAGACATAGCATCACTTAAGAAGCCCATGATCTCATAAAGAGGATCAGGTCTGGATATGGATGAAGCATTTTGGGTGGAGCTCCTCTTGAACTAAATACTCATGACCTAAAAAAACGAGGTATTTGCCTTTCGCATACTTAACATGGAACAGTGAATCAGGAAAGGTAACAGCAATAGACACTGCCATTCAGAAAGAAAAAGAATAGAACATAGCAATCATTGGACCATAACAATTATAAAAGCCAGATAGATGCTTAGTTATCAGGACTCTCTACACTTGGGGAGGGGGAATATTCCTAGATTAGGGCCAATTCTCCCTGGGAGTCAATCTCTAAAACATTGTTCACTGTTGCTCTTGGCTCTCATCTCTGAAAATCTGGTTCTGTCCTATGAGAGGTCTTTCTTTTTTTTTTCTTATTAGAAATGACCTGCTTTTGTTGCTGAGTAGCTTTCTCAGCCTATTTGCCTTTAGTAGATTGGGGAGCCAGAAGCTTCTTTTCCTTTTAAACTGGCTCTATCTTAGTCCAAACTGATAAATTCCCTTATAAACTTTGTGACCTTTCTATAAGTCAGGCTGGAGTTCATTTGATGCCCTTGGAGCCACATCTACAATTATTTTGAAGGCAGACCTCTTTATGTGCTTTAGACTCCATCTGTGGCTACTGTGAGGCAATGCTTGTAAGATTCTTAGAAGCCTTTCTGTCTAGATAAGAGGGTCTACTAGGCACTTCCTTAACTCTTTTCAGGTCTTAACAAAGGGTTTTACAGCCAAATCACTGATTTGATAAGTACCTTAAAGGCATATATTTTTCTGAGAATCCTTTGCTGGCTGGAGAGACTGAATAAGTGAACTAATTTTATTTTCCAACCAAGAAACTTTTGGCTATTTTATATATTCTCTAAATTCACCATGCAAAGTCAATTTTTTTAAAGCTCCTCTTTCTCTTCCCTTACTCTATGATACACACCTAAGAGAGGACATATGATACTTAAATATTCTATCTAGAATTCTTAGCCAGATCTATAAGTTTATTATTGAACGATTTTGCATATTCTCCATTTTCCAAAATATTGCAGAAAACAGTTTTGCCATTACTTCAATGCTACAAAACATCTTTCTAGCCTCTAATAGCAGGTTCCTCAATACTGCTTCATCATTCACCTACTGCCCAGTCCCTTCAGCATTCACCCACTCCCACAGCCAGTACCACAATTTTTAGGTTTGTGTTACAGCAGCCATTCAATTCTGGTACAAATTTTCAAATCCGTTGTCTATTGCTGACTTAAAGCAATGAAAAATATTATTTCTTAAATTTTCATGGGTTGTTCAGTGGTCCTCTGTAGCTTTATCTTGATCTCACTCATGCAGATTCATTTAGCTAGCGTCTATAGGGAGCTCAGCTTGGCTGGGACATTTGTAATGGCTGCTTTCCTCTCCATATGGTCTTTAATCCTCCAGAAGTCGAGAATGGGCTTCCTTACCTGGTGACAGCAGTATATCATGAGGGTAAGCCCCAATCTGTACATGCTTTCCCCATTGGCCTAAGAAAGTCACAAAGTCCATGTGGGAGGGGACCACACAAGGATATGGATACTGGGAAATGTGATTCATTGAACTCCATTAGAATAACAATGTGCTACATGATCCATCTTCTTTTTTTTCATTAATTTTATAATTACATTGAGCTATGCAATCACATGTAAATATTACAATGGGTGATAAGAGATTAAATTTAAATTTTCTCAAAAGACAGGTACTATATTTTGATATTACTTATTCTTACAAGGACATAATTTCTGCTGTAAAACTCAACATATTTTCTATCATAAAGTTTGGCAAATTCTGGTTTATGATACTAATCCTTGTTTAACACAGACTACTTCCCATAGAGTACCTTAAAATGGAAAACAAATTTCAATTTACTTTTTGGTTGTTTCTTCTGTTTCTAAATTTCCTCTTCTAACATTGGTACTTACAAGCTCTGTTGGATTGAGAATGTCTAAAATCACTCAAGTGACCAGTGCATTTCGATTTTGTGCTCTGAGTTGTGTAAGAGGAATGGCCATTCTTATAATGATTCTCTTATTAATATAGTTAAATCTAATTTTTTCTCTTTGGTAGAGGGTGATAACAGTACCTATCTCATGGGATCGTTATAAAAATTAAAAGTAATGCATGTGAGTACTTAGCACAGTGTAGGAGCTCATCAAACAGAAATTATACTAAGGGTTAGCACAAAGACACTATCATACTGACTTGTATATAATAATTCGTGGTCTCTAGGAAGATAGTTACAAGGGCTTTAGCTGGCTTCTTAGCAGAGGTAGAATCTGATCAAGGTCTTAAATGAAATTTACAATATGGAGAAAGTAGAGAAGGTAAGGTCAGATGGCACTAAGAAAAAATGTTGAAACAAGATCAATTTTTGACTAAGATTTATGGTCAAACTGGACAGTTTTCTGACATTTGGAAATCTTTTACTATGTAGAAATTTCTTCCATAGTAGCACTAATAGAAAATTCATAGGGGCTTCCGTGGTGGCGCAGTGGTTGAGAGTCTGCCTGCTAATGCAGGGGACACGGGTTCGAGCCCTGGTCTGGGAGGATCCCACATGCCGCGGAGCAACTGGGCCCGTGAGCCACAACTACTGAGCCTGCGCGTCTGGAGCCTGTGCTCCGCAACAAGAGAGGCTGCGACAGTGAGAGGTCCGCGCACCGCGATGAAGAGTGGCCCCCACTTGCCGCAACTAGAGGAAGCCCTCTCACAGAAAGGAAGACCCAACACAGCCAAAATAAATAAATAAATAATTAATTAATTAAAAAAAAAAAAGAAAATTCATAGGTAATTGTAGACATTTCTCAGTTTTGCCTGACCAGAATCGATTCACATTTCTGCTGGTATTGGCATCCTTGTATCACTTTAGGTATTATTTCTCTTCTGATTTGATCTAGTCTCTATTGAGACTGTCAAATCAGGAGCTTGGAATGAACATACACACACTACTATATATAAGATAGGTAACCAACAAGGACCTACTGCATAGCACAGGGAACTCCACTCAATATTCTGTGATAACCCATATGAGAAAATAATCTAAAAAAGAATGAATATATGTATAACTGAATCACTTTGCTGTACACCTGAAACTAACACAACATTGTAAATCAACTATACTCCAATAAAAATGTTTAAAACGGGTGGGGATGTTCCCCAAGCTAGGTCAACCTGAGTAAGTCAATCTTTCCTCTCCTCTCTCCATTCTTCCCTCTTTCTCTCCCTCTCTCTCTCTCCTCCTCCTCTCTCTCCTTCCTGCTCTTTATCTCTCTTCCCCTCCTTCCCTGGTTTCACTTATTACTTGCTAAATTTGAGTTTGATTATAGTGAGAAAGAATAGACAATGGACAATAGATGGAGTTTTTCTTGTTTTTGAATTTTATATAAGTTTATCAGCAGCAAGAAAACATTTTTGCAATCAGAATTTTGATTACCTCTAGGGAGAAATGATTGGGTCTAATGAAGAAAGGGCATATTCAAGGCTTCTAAGAGTACTGTTAATGTTCTATTTCTTCATCAAAGTTGCTGCTACATAAGTATTTGCTTTGTCATTATTTGTTAAGTGATACGTTTATGATTTGCCTATTTTGCATGCATTTTAACACATGGTTGGAATTCAGTTTTTTCCTTGACAATAGCGTGTTGAGGAGACTGTGCGTGAGTTTCTGCCATGTAGCTCCCCAGATCCTTTTTGGTTCCTTATGTTTTCTAAGATCTGTCCTTATGATTTCCTTAGGTTTGATATCATCACATCTTTTCAAATTAATTAATTTTATTTTGCCTAATTTACTCTGACTTTATTTCTGTTACTTATAAGAACCCTAAGTGATTTAATGGACAAAAATAACTGAAATAAATTTTTTTGTTTTTAAAAACAGCAAATGTTTTCAGTTTGTCAGGAGGCCATTTAGGTTTTAAGTTATTTGTGGGAGCTAACGTGAAATTCAAAAGTCAGTTGAAAGTTTAAATTTCCAAAAAATCTTCTCTGATTTCCCTATCCTAGTGTAGAATTAATCACTCCCTCGTCTATGTTCTCAGAGAGCTTGAGTCGTTGCAGGTCTGTGGGTCACATGAAGATGTAGAGGAAAGGCTATATTTTAAACAGCACAGGTAAAATTAGACTTACATTATAATTATTTGGTTTCCTGTGTTTTTTTTCTTCCTTGATTGTTAGCTAATTGAGGGCAAACAGCCTCATCTCATACTTATTTTTGCATTTGTAATACCTATTTCAATGTCTGGCACTATTAACAGATAAATTAATATTTGTTGAATTGATTTGTTGACTTGATTTTTTTCCCCAGAATTCCTTGTGAGGGATCAATAGATATCCAGGGATGTTTGCTTTGTAAATCCTTGTAAAAATAATGCAGTAATAGGCTTCATAGCCATCAAAGAAATAGTGTGTAGCTGATTGATATGTTTTTTTTTTAAACCAGGGCAGTTAAAATTAGGAGGCCTTGAATAACTGAAGTGTCATAATTCATGCCAATCTTCTCATTTGTGACATTAATTTTTATTCCTGAGATGGAATAAAAACTCAACATGGATAGCTATAACTAACGTTGTAGCAAGCTCCCTTATGTACGTTTGGAGTCAGTATGTCAATATTAAGCATCCAGAGGTTGCATGGCAAAGTACTGGGATCTGAAACTCTTAAACACTCTATTTCTAGACAAATAGAATTTTCATTATCTATGTCAATGTTTTTGTTAATATCCGAACTGCAACTAATCTGCAACCCTAAGGTTTCTAAGGATATCTGCTTCTCTGAAATTACTTCAGACTTTGCAAGGGTTGTTAGTAGATGACAAACAAAATAAGTTTTCTATTCCTTTTATTACTTTAATCTACTTAGGTTGCCTAATGATCTTTGATGAGTTTGAAAGCAGAAGAAAAGATTTCTGAGGATCCCTTATGTTTTGCAGGTAGAATTCAATTTTTTTTTTAACATCTTTATTGGAGTATAATTGCTTTACAATGGTGTGTTAGTTTCTGCTTTATAACAAAGTGAATCAGCTATACATATACATATATCCCCATATCTCCTCCCTCTTGCGTCTCCCTCCCACCCTCCCTATCCCACCCCTCTAGGTGATCACAAAGCACCAAGCTGATCTCCCTGTGCTATGTAGCTGCTTCCTACTAGCTATCTATTTTACATTTGGTAGTGTATATATGTCCATGCCACTCTCTCACTTCGTCCCAGCTTACCCTTCCCTCTCCCCATGTCCTCAAGTCCATTCCCTACATCTGCATCTTTATTCTTGTCCTGCCCCTAGGTTCTTCAGAACCTTTTTTTTTTTTTTTTAGATTCCATATATATGTGTTAGCATACGGTATTTGTTTTTCTCTTTCTGACTTACTTCACTCTGTATGACAGACTCTAGGTCCATCCACCTCACTACAAATAACTCAATTTCATTTCTTTTTATGGCTGAGTAATATTCCATTGTATATATGTACCACATCTTCTTTAGCCATTCATCTGTCGATAGACACTTAGGTTGCTTCCATGTCCTGACTATTGTCAATAGAGCTGTAATGAACATTGTGGGACATGACTCTTTTTGAATTATGGTTTTCTCAGGGTATATGCCCAGTAGTGGTATTGCTGGGTAGTATGGTAGTTCTATTTTTAGTATTTTAAGGAACCTTCATACTGTTCTCCATAGTGGCTGTATCAATTTACATTCCCACCAGCAGTGCAAGAGGGTTCCCTTTTCTCCACACCGTCTCCAGCATTTATTGTTTGTAGATTTTTTGATGATGGCCATAGAATTCAATTTTGATCATGCTTGTCTCTTAGTTTAATTAACACAGAATATTAAGTTAATGAGGTTAAGCCCATGGATTTAATTGCCAAACATTCTGTGCTAAGCTCCAAATCCAGAAAAATCAATGCCTTAAGATGAGTAGCAAAACCACTAGGCAGAGAAAAATAACACTTAAGTTTGTATTTTATTTCTTCCACTAACTTACTATGTAACCTTGGGCAAGTTAATTAACCCTCTTGGGTTCAAGAGTGAAAAAACTAGTATTAAATGCACCTGAATTAATTCTTAGAGATGTTGGAAAGATCTAATATAATAATATATGTGAAATAAAATTTAAAACTATAAAACATAATGGACACATTTATTATCATTATTGGGTCATGGATGAACGATTTGGATAGATTATCATAAAATCTGTCACTTTTATTATAAAAGCAGTTAATCACAAAATCTCTGTATGGTATCATCTACCTATCATGTATCGGTTTTCTATGAATGATAACACATTCCTAATACTTTAGTTTAAAATTTATTGGGAAGTTCTAGAATTTTGAATGAGCAGTATTTCTAAATATACTGCTCTCTCTATATATTATTTTATTATTTGTGCTCATGTGTAACTATTAATGGAGCTCAGACCCTATTCTCGGAGCTAAGCTTAGGGAAATAGGTGGCATGTGGGTTTTCTAGCTTATAGTTTTGGGCTTTGAGAAAACATATATGCCAGCTTCTTGATTTACTAGCACATTTTATTGTATTTTTTGGAGAAATTTAAATGCAATAAAAAAGTACAAAGAGTAGTATGACATGTACATATATTCCAACTGTCTATACACAGCAGCAATAATTATTTTTTGCAGTTGTAAGTCAAGCACCAGCCAGGCCAAGAAATAGAACTTTGCTTGCCACCTCAGAAACTCCTTAAGAGTCCTTATTCCAGTCATGATGCCCTCTCTTCTGCCATTAGTAATCACTATCCTGACATTGAGAGTAATCACATCTTTGTGATTTTCCTTTTATAGTTTTATCACACAAATATGCCAGTAGAAACTGTCACTTGGTCTTGCCCATGATTATAATATCATGGAGATAATTTGGATGTTGGTGGTTTATCCACACTCTCTTGTATTTAGAGAGGGGGGTTGTGGAGATATTTTATCACCTAATTTGTTGGAAATGGTTTCCATTGGGTTTTTGGTTTTGTTATCTAGTTGCTCTGTCTGTTTTTATGTAGGGATTCAGAAAGGTTGAAAAACTTGCTGTCACTGCTGCTACCATCTTTCCAGACAAAATTGTCATTTTGTCATCTTTACCACATGTCTTTTTTTTCTTTCTGCTCAAGATAAAGTGTTACAAATGTAGCCAAAGTCTTACCTTTATCCAGTATTAAGTATCTGTACACACATAGGTTTGTTCAAAGCTTTACATTTGGTTCCACTGATTTTCTGATCTGTTCTTTCACCTGTACCATGTTGTTTTTATACTTTTGTTTCAAACTTTGTTTAGTATCTGGTCCATTTTTGCTATGCATTTTTGTTATAGAATGTATATTTAAATATTCATGGAGTTTTATTTTTTCACATAAATTTTAGATTACATCTACTGAATTCCTTTAAAAAGCCCATTAGAATTATGCTTGGAGTAAATTTATTCATTAGGAGAGAATTCTATTTTCATAGTATTAAGTACTCCAATCCAACACCACAGAATCTCGCCACTGTTCTTCCTTCATATCCTTTTGAACAGTCTTAGTATTTTTGATGAGATGATTGCTAGATACTTTTAACTTTTGTTAATATTATAATTCTTAGTTTTTGTTACTACTAATAAACCCTACTATTTGTATTTCTTATTATATTTTATATTTGATTATTTTATATAGAGAAATTTAATCCATTGTAACATTTATCTTGATTTCAGCAAGTATGGTGAGATTTTTTATTGATATTAATGATCTTTCTATTCATTTTGCTGACTTTTCTATGTAGATGAACTCTCCCTTAATACTCCTTATACCTTTTATTAACTTTATTATGATTATTATATTGGCCATTCTCTGATAAACAATACTGGTGATAGTAGATACCCTTTCTAATTCCTGATCTTAAAGGGCTTTTATATACATTTTTTCCTTTAAATATAATTTTTGCTGTGCTTTTCTGAATTACAGCCTTTTCCGAATTAAGCAAGTTCCTTTCCATTCCTAGCTTAATATGAGTTTTTGTCCCAAATAAGTGCTGAACTTTGACAGTTGCTTCTTTTGTGTGTCCATTGAAGTAATTATATAATTTTTATCTTTAGTTTGTTAATGGGGTATCATTGGTAAATTTTCTCATGTTGATAAACTAAGCATGATTTATTATTTATGAATATATTTATTTTAGTGTTGTCCTTCTATGTTCAGAAGTGATATGAACCTCTGATTGCTTTTGTCCTTATCTGATTTTGGATAATATCACTACCTTCATTAAATCAGATTAACATTGTTTATCTTTTTCTATATTCTGGAACAGCTTTTATTAGCTAGAACTTAACTGTCCATTAAAAGATTCATAACATCAATAACAACAGCAGAAAATATTTATATATTTGCACCTATTCTTCTAATTGATTTATATTATATTTATATTTAGTAATTTGCTTCTTCCAACAATATAGCATGATAGATAGTACTATTATTCCCTTTTTATAGATAAGGAAACCATAGTGCAAAAGGTTAAGTGATTTGCCTTTTAAGGTTCCTAACTTGAGGTCTACGAACCAAGGGTTACATGGATGGAATTCAGGGCAACCAAAAATTTGGATGGGGAAAATGTACATGTTTATTTTCACTAACCTGAAACTGAATTTTAGCACTTTCTCTAACTATGAATATAGGCAAAACAACACAATATTAACAGTATCTGTTACTTCTCCAATGACAGTATTTAGGTACAGTTTTATATCACTTTTCAATTGTTGCAGATATCTCAAAATAATATTGATGTTCGTCACCTTTTTCAAATCATGGTAGATATAAGAATCACTTTTAGAACTTATTTACTGATTTACTGCATTAACGAAGAAGCAAGATATGCATTTATTTATTTATTTAGTACTTAATATTTAATAATTGTACTTCAACTTATAATTGTTTTCTTTGCAATTTTGTATACAGACAGTCCTTGCTTTGCATAGTTTTGTGGCAACTAACATAGACTCTGTGTTACCGTATAGTATTTACTGTGCAAACCAAGGACTGCTTGCATTTATTTTATGCATTTAAAAACATTATTCTGAGGTGTAACTCATCCACTTCACCACAAAAACAGGTTAAAATCATCTGCATTAGATCAAATTAACTACTAGATATGTCAGTAGTAGTGTGGAAATAGAACACACTAGTAAATGCCCAAGAACTAGGTTTTTATGAGAGAGTCTTGGATTAATATTTCAATATGTTTAAAATTATTGGTATATTTAAAATTCTGTTTCTTATTGAGCCAATTTTGCATTGTTGTATTTTGCTGAAATGAATCCATTAAATCAAATTTTCTAATTTATAACTAAATAGCTATTCATAATTTTATTTTACATTTTACATCTCTGATGTATCTATAGTTATTTATCCATTCCTCTGTCTGATCTTCTTTAATTCTTCTTTTTTTCACTTGTTTGGTTTTGTCAGACAGCTGACTTATTAATATATTCAAAGGTCTCAATTTTTGTTTTGCTAATTTTCTATAATTTTTGTCTACTTTTATTTATCTGTATCCCTATTTAGTTTATTTGGCTTTTTATTTCAAATTTTTCGAGTTGAATGATTTTCATTATTTTTTGTTTCAAACTTTTTTTTGTCTAAGTGTATTTCACTTTAGTTTTGTTCCTCTATAACATTAGATTATGTAATGTGTCTGTAATCATACAATTTCTTTCCCTGTGAATGCTGCCAAAGACCGTTCTCACTGCTTGGATTTCATTTTGATAATCTTTTAAAGTAATTTCTTGCTTGAATCTGGCCAGATAGGGATATTTTTAGTAAAACTTTAAAAATATTTTTTGAAATCCAGGAATTGAAAGTCATGCAAATAAAGACTATAATAAAACCATAAAAATTAATAGATCTTTACCCAAATTGGTTGATATGAGGTCTCTGGCCACAGGTCTCCTTTTGCCTGAACCATCTGGGCTTAAAGTCTGAGTTCAGAAAGTTACATCATTAACAGGAAGAAACAGGAAATAAATTTAAGCAACATCTGTTTTCCTCCTTAGACAAATTTGTCTATTTGGATCTCATCTTTTACAGCTGTTTTCCCTTTTGTTCTATAAACTTTAAAATTTTCTGGTTCTCATCATTCCTCTGACCTCAGCAATATTGGATGGTGACACATGGAGCTCCCTGGATTCCTTGGTCAGTTTATTTGGTGATGAGTACCAAATCCCACATACCATTATGACAGATGCACAAACAATATTAGATTGAACCTAAAGCCAGCACATGATCAGGATGTATAATAGTAAAGTGCATGTCTTTGTTCACCCGAAGTTTGTTCTGCTTTTCACTGTGCCAAAACAAAACAAAAACTCTCAATCTTGAAGAAACAGTATTCCAGTATGATTTAATTTATCCTTTTATGTATATTTCTTTATTAACTCAAAGATATTTTCATGTTCTCTGTGTCAATATATTTTATATGTATTATCAGGAGTAGAATTGAAGGTACCAATATGTGGTTTGGGAGATGGAAATGAGGACATCAGTGACTGAATTTCCATTGACTACCCTGCCTCCTCTCTGCTTTTTTTCTACCCATGTTTGAAGGTGCTAGTTCTCCTATCCCTGCCTGGTTCTCTCTCTGTTTCTTTCAACTAAATAGTATATAATTTTTTTTTAAGTGCTTAATGATGTTTTCCTGTGTTTCCCCAAATCATTTTTGTGTATTTCTCCTACTTGCTGCCTAGCTCATAATCTATTTGGAATCCTTAAAATGGCAGGGACAATGCTAGAAAACAATAGGTGCTTATAAATCCCTAGGGGGGAGTGAAGATTGATGCAAGTAAAATAGTCTTATTTGGCAAAATAGAGATATATCAGAATTTTTGTTATGTAAAATTTAATTGCTAAACTCTGGGGGTTTCAGTCATTGTACCTTTAGGAACTGAGAATGCAATAAGAAAGCTAGGGATGAGGGATGAATAGCTGGCTGGCTTCTCCCACAGAGTGCAACCGCAGTATTCTGTGGCCCTTACATACAGTGCTAGAGGAGCCGCTGGATAAACCCACTGGCATAAAATGTCTTTTAACTATTGTTTTAATACAAGTCCTTTTGAGTTTCTATAGCTATGGTATTGTTTTGGGGCACTAGTGACAAGATTTTGTTTTGTGATAATACTCAAAATGTCACTTCCTGATATTACGTATTTCACAAAATGGCAAAAAACCCATTTCTCTCGGCAGAAAACAAAAGTGTAGCAGGTAAAATGTACCATGATTAAAGAGTCAAGTCTTTTTCTACAACAGCCATACACATTCACCATGAGCTATATTTCTTTATTCAGTAATTTATTCATGTACTCATCATATGTTTAAGGAGTTATATTTCAGACACAAAGTTAGACAATGACATATTGGACTTACTGATTAAAGGAAAATCAGAAATGATGAGGTAGGCACAACAGCCTAGACATGTATAAAGAGGGGCACAAATAAACGTATTAGGAAGAAATGGCTGTAATTTTCTCCTTTTTCCCATCCCCAAATTCCACAAGATAGAGATTGAGAACAATAGAAGCATTTAATTGAATTCTTCCTAGAATAATCAATCTTGAACACTTCCAAGAAGAGAAGCCATTATAAGTAATATATTTCCTTTTTTTATGTTGCTTGAACTCAAGGAGGACTAGAAAAGAAACCAAATGTGCTACTGAGCAACAGAGGCTCATTGATGCCAAAGGAAGGGAGATGTGCCTTAATAGCAATAGTGCTGGCCCCCAAATTAGTGCCTGCACTAGGGAAAGATCTTTTGTTTAATCTAAGAGGTTCAATAGCCACAGAACTAGATGAGCTTTCATCTCATATTAGAGACATCAAAAGTAAAATCCAAGCTGGAGGAGCCAATTTCAGACTGGATCACAGAACTTGTAATGCCTGAGCCCCCTACCTGCTATTCTAAGAGACTTCTGTCGCTGGATGGCCTTCAGAGTCCCAGGTTGCTTCTCCAGACAGAATGTCATAGACTTGGGCTTACATATGGAGTAAGGATAGAATGAATACAGGGAGCAGGATCCTACATGTGGTTTGAGATGGAGTTTTTTAACACAAGATGGAGATGTGAGTATAGGAACTCCCAGAAAAAGACTCATGGATAAAAATTCTCAGATCTCAGGGTAAAGGAGAGAGATTAAAATCCAGGGAATGCCTATAAGGACACTTGTAACTAATTCCTTAAAACCTTTCACTTTGGGACTTTGGGAAGAGTCAAAATTAATAAGAACTTTACATTTCCCTTTCTACTTACTTATAGTAGCCATCCTATATATTTAATACAAAAGTGCACTTGTGACAACACACTTAATTGTCTTAGGAAAACTGAAAAGATAGGTGGCAACACAAAAGGAAATCCTGCTCTATCCCACCCCCTTCGGTGGAGAAAACGCATCCTCCCATTTAGAGGATTTGGGATTATTTTGGTGGCTGAGTAGTCACCACTGACAATGAGGAGAAAAGAACTGATGAACTTGAGGAGTAATCTTTTTCCTTAACCATTTCCTAAGTGCTTTTATTGGAATGTGGCAGGTCTTTGAAATGGGGAGAGGGTAGCTATCTGGACAATAAACTAGGAAAAAATTAACATAATTAAATCATACTGGATAATTCAGAAACATTCATTAAAATTATTTATCATTAACCTATAAACTGAACTAATAGGGGGACCTTAAAATAGTATTACAAAGAACATAATTTTAAACAGAAAACTGATCTTTAGAACATGGATGCTTAAGTTCTGGCATAAACAATTTTTTTCCCTTCTCAATGTCTTTAAAAATATTACATATCTTACCTGTGTGGAGTGGTTTATGATTGAACATAAAATCTGGAAATAAGATGGAGAGGAGGAATTTTAAGGTTTTATCCCAGCAGTCCCTCCCATCAGGAAGCTTATACAAGCCTCTTAGATAGCCCCATCGACCAGAGGGCAGACAGCAGAAGCAAGAAGAACTACAGTCCTACAGCATGTGGAACGAAAACCACATTCACAGAAAGATAGACAAATGAAAAGGCAGAGGACTATGTACCAGATGAAGGAACAAGATAAAACCCCAGAAAAACAATGAAATGAATTGGAGATAGGCAACCTTCCAGAAAACGAATTCAGAATAATGATAGTGAAGATGATCCAGGACCTCGGAAAAAGAGTGCAGGCAAAGATTGAGAAGATGAAAGAAATGTTTAACAAAGACCTAGAAGAATTAAAGAACAAACAAATGGAGATGAACAATACAATAACTGAAATGAAAACTACACTAGAAGGAATCAATAGCAGAATTACTGAGGCAGAAGAACGGATAAGTGACCTGGAAGACAGAATGGTGGAATTCACTGCCACAGAGCAGAATAAAGAAAAAAGAATGAAAAGAAATGAAGACAGCCTAAGAGGCCACTGGGACAACATTAAACACACCAACATTCGCATTATAGGGGTCCAAGAAGGAGAAGAGAGAGACAAAGGACCCGAGAAAATATTTGAAAAGATAATAGTCCAAAACTTCCCTAACATGGGAAAGGAAATAGCCACCCAAGTCCAGGAATCACAGAGAGTCCCAGGCAGGATAAACCCAAGGAGAAACATGCCGAGACACATAGTAGCCAAACTGACAAAAATTAAAGACAAAGAAAAATTATTAAAATCAACAAGGTTAAAATGACAAATAAAACACAGGGGAACTCCCATAAGGTTAACAGCTGATTTCTCAGCAGAAACTACAAGCCAGAAGGGAGTGGCGTGATATATTTAAAGTGATGAAAGGGAAGAACCTACAACCAAGATTACTCTACCCGGCAAGGATCTCATTCAGATTTGAAAGAGAAATCCATAGCTTTACAGACAAGCAAAAGCAAAGAGAATTCAGCACCACCAAACCAGCTCTACAACAAATGCTAAATGAACTTCTGTAAGTGAGAAACACAAGAGAAGAAAGGACCTACAAAAACAAACCCAAAACAATTAAGAAAATGGTAATAGGAACATACATATCGATAATTACCTTAAACGTGAATGGATTAAATGCTCCAACCAAAAGACACAGGCTTGCTGAATGGATACAAAAACAAGACCCATCTATATGCTGTCTACAAGAGACCCACTTTACACCTAGGGACACATACACACTGAAAGTGAGGGGATGGAAAAAGATATTCCATGCAAATGGAAATCAAAAGAAAGCTGGAGTAGCAGTACTCATATCAGATAAAATTTAAAATAAAGAATGTTACAAGGGACAAGGAAGGACCCTACATAATGATCAAAAGATCAATTGAAGAAGAAGATATAACAATTATAAATATATATGCACACAACACAGGAGCACCTCAGTACATAAGGCAAATGTTAACAGTTATAAAAGAGGAAATTGACAGTAACACAATAATAGTGGGGGACTTTAACACCTCACTTACACCAATGGACAGCTCATCCAGACAGGAAATTAATAAGGAAACACAAGGTTTAAATGACACAATAGACCAGATAGAATTAATTAATATTTATAGAACATTCCATCCAAAAACAGCAGATTACACTTTCTTCTCAAGTGCACACGGAATATTCTCCAGGAGAGATCACATCTTGGATCACAAATCAAGCCTTGGTAAATTTAAGAAAACTAAAATCATATCAAGCATCTTTTCCGACCACAATTCTATGAGATTAGAAATCAATTACAGGGAAAAAAACGTAAAAAACACAAACACATGGAGGCTAAACAATATGTTACTAAATAACCAAGAGATCACTGAAGAAATCAAAGAGGAAATCAAAAAATACTTAGAGACAAATGACAATGAAAACATGACAATCCAAAATCTATGGGATGCAACAACAGCAGTTCTAAGAGGGAAGTTTATAGCAATACAATCCTACCTCAAGAAACAAGAAAAATCTCAAATAAACAACCCAACCTTACACCTAAAGGAACTAGAGAAAGAAGAACAAACAAAACCCAAAGTTAGCAGAAGGAAAGAAATCATAAAGATCAGAGCAGAAATAAATGAAATAGAAACAAAGAAAACAATAGCAAAGATCAATAAAACTAAAAGCTGTTTCGTTGAGAAGATAAACAAAATTGATAAACCCCTAGCCAGACTCATCAAGAAGGACAGGGAGAGGACTCAAATCAATAAAATTGAAATGAAAAAGAAGTTACAACAGACACCACAGAAATACAACGCATCAGAAGAGATTACTACAAGCAACTCTATGCCAATAAAATGGACAACCTGGAAAAAATGGACAAATTCTTAGAAAGGTATAAACTTCCAAGACTGAACCAGGAAGAAACAGAAAATATAAACAGACTAATCACAAGTAATGAAATTGAAACTGTGATTAAAAATCTTCCAACAAACAAAAGTCCAGGACCAGATGGATTCACAGGTAAATTTTATCAAGCCTTTAGAGAAGAGCTAACACCCATCCTTCTCAAACTCTTCCAAAAAATTGTAGAGGAAGGAACACTCCCAAACTCATTCTATGAGGCCACCATCACCCTGATACCAAAACCAGACAAAGATACTACAAAAAAGGAAAATTACAGACCAATATCACAGATGAATATAGATGCAAAAATCCTCAACAAAATACTAGCAAACAGAATCCAACAACACATTAAAAGGATCATACACCATGATCAAGTGGGATTTATCCCAGGGAGTCAAGGATTCTTCAATATATACAAATCAATCAATGTGATACACTATATTAACAAACTGAACAAGAAAAACCGTATGATCATCTCAGTAGATGCAGAAAAAGCTTTTGACAAAATTCAACACCCGTTTATGATAAAAACTCTCCAGAAAGTGGACATAGAGGGAACCTACCTCAACATAATAAAGGCCATACACGAGAAACCCACAGCAAACATCATTCTCAATGGTGAAAAACTGAAACCATTTCCTCTAAGATCAGGAACAAGACAAGGATGTCCACTATCACCACTCTTATTCAACATAGATTTGGAAGTCCTAGCCACAGCAATCAGAGAAGAAAAAGAAATAAAAGGAATACAAACTGGAAAAGAAGAAGTAAAACTGTCACTGTTTGCAGATGACATGATACTATACATAGAGAATCCTAAAGATGCCACCAGAAAACTACTAAAGCTAATCAATGAATTTGGTAAAGTTGCAGGATACAAAATTAATGCACAGAAATCTCTTGCATTCCTATACACTAAGAACGAAAGATCAGAAAGAGAAATTAAGGAAACAACCCCATTCACCATTGCAACAAAAAGAGTAAAATACCTAGGAATAAACCTACCTAAGGAGGTCAAAGACCTGTACTCAGAAAACTATGACACTGATGAAAGAAATCAAAGATGACACAAACAGATGGAGAGATATACCATCTTCTTGGATTGGAAGAATCAACATTGTGAAAATGACTATAATACCCAAAGCAATCTACAGATTCAATGAAATCCCTATCAAATTACCAATGGCATTTTTTACAGAACTAGAATAAAAAATCTTAAAATTTGTATGGAGACATAAAAGACCTTGAATAGCCAAAGCAGTCTTGAGAGAAAAAAACGGAACTGGAGGAATCAGACTCCCTGACTTCAGATTATACTAGAAAGCTACAGTAATGAAGACAATATAGTACTGGCACAAAAACAGAAACATAGATCAATGGAACAGGATAGAGAGCTCAGAGATAAACCCAAGCACCTATGGTCAACTAATCAACTAATCTATGACAAAGGAGGCAAGGATACACAATGGAGAAAAGACAGTCTCTTCAATAAGTGGCGCTGGGAAAACTGGACAGTTACATGTAAAAGAATGAAATTAGAACACTCTTTAACACCATACACAAAAATAAACTCAAAATGGATTAAAGATGTAAATATAAGACTGGACACTATAAAACTCTTAGAGGAAAACATAGGAAGAACACTCTTTGACATAAATCACAGCAAGATCTTTTTTGACCCACCTCCTAGAGTAATGGAAATAAAAACAAAAATAAACAAATGGGACCTAATGAAACTTAAAAGCTTTTGCACAGCAAAGGAAACTATAAACAAGATGAAAAGACAACCCTCCAAATGGGAGAAAATATTTACAAATGAATCAACAGACAAAGGATTAATCTCCAAAATATATAAATGGGTTATGTAGCTCAATATTAAAAAAACAAACAACCCAATCAAAAAATGGGCAGAAGATCTAAATAGACATTTCTCCAAAGAAGACATACAGATGGCCAAGAGGCACATGAAAAGCTGCTTGACATCACTAATTAGAGAAATGCATGTCAAAACTACAATGAAGTGTCACCCCACACTGGTTAGAATGGGCATCATCAGAAAATCTACAAACAACAAATGCTAGAGAGGGTGTGGAGAAAAGGGAACCCTCTTGCACTGTTGGTGGGAATGTAAATTGTTACAGCCACTATGGAGAACAATATGGAGGTTCATTAAAAAACTAAAAATAGAATTACCATATGACCCAGCCTTCTCAGTACTGGGCATATTCCCAGAGAAAAACATAATTCAGTAGCCAGGTCATGGAAGCAACGTAAATGTCCATCGACAGACAAATGGATAAAGAAGATGTGGTACATATATACAATGGAATATTACTCAGCCATAAAAAGGAACGAAATTGGGTCATTTGTAGGGACATGGATGGACCTAGAGACTGTAATACAGAGTGAAGTAAGTCAGAAAGAGAAAAATAGATATCGTATATTAACGCATATGTGTGGAATCTAGAAAAACGGTACAGATGAACTGGTTTGCAAGGCAGAAATAGAGACACAGATGTAGAGAACAAACGTACGGACACCAAGGGGGGAAAGCGGGGGGGGGGGGGGGCTGTGCTGGTGGTGGTGGTGGTGGTGGTATGAATTGGGAGATTGGGATTGACATATACACAGTAATATATATAAAATAGATAACTAATAAGAACCTGCTGTATGAAAAAAATAAAATAAAATTCAAAAAAAATATTTAAAAAAATAAAATAAATTTTATGCATTTTTTTAACATCTTTATTGGGGTATAATTGCTTCACAATGGTGTGTTAGTTTCTGCTTTATAACAAAGTCAATCAGTTGTACATATACATATATCCCCATATCCCTTCCCTCTTGCATCTCCCTCCCACCCTCCCTATCCCACCCATCTAGGTGGTCACAAAGCACCGAGCTGAACTCCCTGTGCTATGCGGCTGCTTCCCACTAGCTATCGGTTTTACATTTGGTAGTGTATATATGTACATGCCACTCTATGCGTTTTTGCCTCTTGTTTTATTGAGGATGCTTTTTAGTACAAGTAATAAAAAAAATAGCACAGAGTGGTTTAAAGGTTAACATGGACTCTCTCTGGTTCAGACAAGAAAAAAAAAAAAGAGAGAGACAAATCTACTACCAAATGCCTAGAACTACTGGATGCAATCAAACAAAATAAAACAATAACCTTTTTTTTAATTGGATAATTTACTGACTGAGAGTAAAGTAAACAACAGAATATTTTTATGAATTTAGGGTAGGAATATTTCCTTAAAGAAGATACAAAACCCATAAATCATAAAAGAAATATTGAAATTAAAAAAACAAATGTTTTACCCTGCTGTGTGATCAGACCTTTGTTTTAGGAAGCTCACTCTGGTAATAATGGAGTCAGGGACGATGATAGCCTGGTAGCAAAATTATATATGGCAGTATATAAATTAAAATTGTATATCTAAGGCACTAGCTGTGGGAATGGAGAAAATGGATATTAGCAGGAAAATGTGACATGATTTAATAACAAATGGTATTGTAAAAGTCTGGGATGATTCTCAAGTTTCTGGCTTGGATGGCTATATGGGTGACAGTTCCATTCACTGATTAAAAAAAAAAAAGGAGATTTTAAGAAGACAAACTCTATTTTGGACATATGAGGACTAAGACTAAGGTGAAGGATTCAAAGGAAAATGCCTAGTAGTAATTGATTATATAAGTCCAATTGCCCCACATATCACAGAGCTTCTTAGAACTACTAGTATTTGCTACCAGGACTTCAGGCAACTCAGTTGGTCAGGGATTGTCAGGAAGAAATAAACTCCATGCTTTTAATCCGCTGGCTCTCCACTGGGAAGAACAGTGGTGGAGTGACTGCCTGAGGGCAGGCAGGACAGCCTGCACCTGTTTTCATTAGTTTCCACCCCATGGGCTTACAGCCTGCCTGATGCTTCTCCACTGACTCCACTGTTACTTTTAATATCTATGAGTGACACAGGCTACAATGGTCTTAAGGGATTCTGGGGGATAAGTGAGAACAGAATTTAAATACTCCATCCCAGCCCCTCCTTCCACAGCAGTGTAGGGACACTTTGCCACAGGCTTTCCCACTATTCTCACCAGTTTTAAGACCTTACACACACACACACACACACACACACACACACAAACTAGTTCAGGGTGGTCTTTTGTTTCTTTTTTTAGTATTGGTTTCCTGAGGGCTTTGCATTCTCTTTAATGTTAGTTCTTCAGATCCATGTTTCTATCTTACTTGCATAGTTTCTCACAGGCTGATTTTAGAGGAGTGAGCCAACAGCCCATGCTAGTTGGACATCTTGTCAGGATTTCAGGGCATTATGAATCAGTAATGTCCATCTCATTTGTAATTCTTCTGAAATAACAGTCACTATGATCTTTTCTGAAGTTCGGGCTTCTCATTATCCTTAACCTTATGTAGTATTTAATCCTCAATGACAACTCTTCAGCTCTAATTCTGTACTGTCTTGGTATCTAGAAAACAATATATACAACTGGGAATGCTCAGTGCCAGCATTATTGTTATCATTGTTGAAAATCAATGACATTTAAATCAAAAGTACCATATAGACCCAAATATTTCCATTGAAATGAAGAGAAAGGTCAGCTTCTTTCCCAAGTGATCCTTAGTAAATTTGCATTTAAAATGACATTTTTTTTTAAGAAATATCTTTCAAGAAATATTGTTTTATTAGGTCCACTTCAATTTCAGAAGCTTTTCACATGGTACATTGGGACCTGTAGTGAAAAGATTTCTGGGAGTATGGTCTCTACCTATTTTTATCTGTAGCACCAATGAGAAAAATAATATAGAGACTATCTATTGCAATTTTATTTCTCCATTTCTTGCTGAAATGTGGCATAAAACAATCTTTATCACCGTCAATTCTTTTGTATTCAAACAGCTACACTTTTGTCAAGCTCAGCACCATAGAAATGAGGATTGGCTTGTATTTCTGAAGCATTCCTGACACTCCTATAAAACTTGAGACATTAGTATATCTATATTTTTGTCTACTAATAAAAACCCTAGTTTCTGCTTTCTTTTTTCTCAAATTAGCCAGGCCAACTGAGTTCATTATCTATTGCTGCCTAACAAACCATCCTAAATATTTGTGGCTTAAAATGACTATTTATTGTTTCTCATAAGTCTGTGTCAGCTGGATGCCTCTGCTGATCAGGCCAGGATTGGTCTTAGCTGGGCTTCTCCATGTATCTGTAGTCAGCTGGTAGTTTGACTAGAGCAACAGGGGTGATTGAACCCTGTGCTCTCATTAGCCAGCCGGCCAGCCCAGACTTGTTTGTATGGTGGCAGCAAGTTTCAAAGAAAGAACTTGGAATCATGTATGCCTCTTGGGGCCAAGACTTAGAATAGGCACAACATTTCCACTGTTGGTCAAAGCAGATCACAAGAGCAGCTCAGATTCAAAGGGGAGTGAAATAGCCTCTTCTTCATGGGAGGATCCTCAAACTTACATTGGAAAGGGGCATAGTTATCAGGAAGAGAAAAATTGCACAAATTTTGCAAACCTCACAAATCTGGATTGTTGTGGTGCTCCACTTTCTGACTTTTCCTCTTCCTTGGTCTTGTCCTTATGAGCCAGTAAATTAAATGATAATCGAGAGGTTGCCTTCTAAAATAAACATCAATTATAATATACAGTTCTTGAAGGCAGAGTCTGGACCTTTTTTTTTTTTCCTTCTAAGGCATGTTTCTCTGGATTGTATACAGTGCTAATATGCTGTACAGGAGTATTTTTTTTTTTTTTAAACAGAAAACTACTGTTCTGATTGGGTTAGTATCCATTCTGATTGGTCAGTACTTATGCCATATGGAAGGCTAAAGATTTTGAATATTGTCCCTGATTTAATACATATCTATACTTGGTCATTAATTAATAAAACAACTCACGAAGAAATCTGGAGTTCAGCTCTGAACTGAAAGCTCAGATCCCAAGTTAGGATAAGTAAGAACCTTGTTACCTACCCTCCCGAGTCAGTTCCCAACAAGGGTCCTGCTGCTTGTTGTCATTCCAGCAAATAGAATGAGACCTAGTTTGGTTCAGAAGCCAAGGAAAGCTTTATTGTTTGATCAAAGAATGGAGAGGTGCGAGCTTGTGCTCTCGAGTCCACGCAACCCCCACCCTCCCTGACAGGCCACAGCTGAGGCTGCATTTAAAGCGTTCTCGTCAGCAGGGCGGGGGCGCAGTTCTCGCGGCTGTGGCGCAGTTCTCGCGGGTTTGGCGCAGCTGCGCTGCTCACGCTCCAGATTGCAGTGCCCGGTGCAGCATCTGTGCACTCGGCCCGCCGCTGCTGCCGCCATCTTGAATTACAATGTTGTGCGGAGCACTTCCTCACGTGCCCGCTGACCTGAGGTGCGCGGCACAG
The DNA here is from genome assembly GCF_028564815.1 of Eubalaena glacialis. NCBI lineage: Eukaryota > Metazoa > Chordata > Mammalia > Artiodactyla > Balaenidae > Eubalaena > Eubalaena glacialis. Next base: position 79,401,310 of record NC_083719.1, read on the forward strand.
CCGTTTCACACTAGGAACTCTGGTCTGAAGTGCCGGGTCCGAGGCCTCTACATTGCACCCGGGAAGCAAGTGAAACTAGACGGAGCAGGAAGGCAAAGGGAAATAAAAGGTTAGACTTTTTTATTACCCAGATTCTATTTTTATTTCCTAGGAATTGTTAATGGGCTTTACCTGTGACAACCTCACTCCTTTTTGCTTAGGGGTATACACTGTTACTACTATTCCAGCAAAAGTAAGAATTGAATTCTATATGCTGAATATAGAACTCTGGAAATTACATCCAGGCAACTCTGCATCTAGAATTATTTTACAGAAACAAAGCTGTTTGACTCATAACACTGCACATGCCAGACAATTTATATGAATGCATCAAGGCTTGGCACCAAATAAATAAGAGCTCTTTTACCTATCCACTGAATTCAATTTAGCAACAGCAAAATGTTCAGCTACCTATATTCATCATTTTTAATGGTGTTCCTCTCAAGTACCTCATGGTAATTCTCTAAATGTCTCCTTCCCACAACTGAGGGGAAAGCCATTATTTTATTTTAATTAGGAAGTTGGGACTTGGCTGCCATCAGAGAAAATCTTTCTTACTTAAAAAATTGAAGATTTTTCATTTAAAATTGTCTCAATTTTACTACTGAAGAAACATGCTTAATTAACAAATAGAAGTTTAAAATGAAGCTACAATTTGCTTAATTCTAGTTAATGTTAACTCGAATAACTTCATTGTTTTCGGTGGAAGCTCTTCCTTGTGAGGTTTAAATAAAGGAAGAATTTGTGTTTTCCTTGCTATTACCTTAAAATGGTTGACCTGATTATGATTAGTGAAACATATTTAAATATCAAGGGCATACAATGACTTTTCTAAGGCACAGAGCTGGCTGTACCTAAACTAGTCAAGTAGGAAGAGTTTATACATGGTATCCAGAGTCTCTTTTCTCCAACATTATTCCAAACTTTCCCTCTTTTTTCCAACTTCCTCTGAGGTATTGTGTCCACATGGCTTTTTCTGCCTTTCCCCTGTCTCCACCTGCTCTCAGAAAATCACTGCCATAAAGAAGACATGATTAATATGCATTAGAACTGTTCCTTCCAATGGTAGATATGTTTTAGTCTGTATTCTGGATCATAATCTAATATTAGAGGTTTCATCTGGCCCCCAGATGTTTTTGAAACATTTTGAACTAGTTGCTAAAATATGGAAATAAGGAGATTTAGCAAGAACCTCCAGATTTCTGGTAGCTCTTGAGAGATTTGAATATCTAGCAATCCTAGACCCACCCTCCTGATGGCAACAAGTTGGGGAATAGAGCTGTTAGATAAAATACAGGATGCCCAGTTAAATTAGAATTTTGGGAAACAACAGATAATGTTTTAACATAGGTATGTCCCATGCAATAATTGGGGCGTACTTATATAAACAGAGGTTTATCCCTTCTTTATCTGAAATTCTAACTTAACTGGGCATCTGTATTTTTGTTTGCTAAATGTGACAAGACTATCTGAGAATGAGCAGTGATTTTTCACCTTAGAAGGAACAGTTTGCAGCAGATCCACTGAGCCTACGTCACTTCTTCATGTGGCCTGCATGACTTGAAAGCTTTTGAGGTTTCACTACTGTCTTACATAACTGAGTCTCTAATAGTATTTCTGTTCTTAATTCTACAAACTGAGTATTTTAGCCAAAGTCATCCCAGGAAAGTACCTGTCAGATGTGAGGGTCCTTGTGACATGGGCTCCTTTCCTACCTATCCTCTCAAAGGTCTCAGCAGTGGCCACTAAAGTGGGACCTTGGCCTCTATCTATTCTGACCCTCTTTCAGCCTTTTCAGTGGCTACCCTGTCAATAAAACAACAGTGAGGGGCCCTGGTTTTAGACCAGTGAGGAGGCTTTAAATCTTGGGGATTTCCTTTTAAGCCAGTAATTATGCCTCTGTGAATAGATTCTAACCCTAAAATCTAGGAAAAATGTTAGGGGAAAAAGTATTTATGGAATTAACATTTAAAATTACTAAAACTTGGAGCCAATCATGATGTTTAACAATATGGGAAGAATGAAATATATTGTGGCACATCTCTTCTGTGGGCTAGTTTATCCCTATTAATCCCATTTGTGAAGTGTTTAGAATCATATGGAAAATGCCAGAGTTAAATAAAAGGAAATCCCGATGGGAAATTGTACATAGAGTATTATCATAATATGTAAAGAACCATATGCACAGAATAAAAAACAACTGGATAGAAATAAATCAGAATGATATATTGTTGGTTGTCTGTGGTTGCTGGAGTTTTGGAGCATGTTTTCCTTTTCTATTTTTTTTTTTCTGTACTTACTTTTTTCCCCTAATTTTTCTGTAATGAGTATGTATTATATTTATTTCTGCAACCACATTTTGAATTTCTAGGAATTGTTTGATTTTTTATAATTATATTAAGATGCTAACATTGGATCTTTATGTCTCAGTTTTGTTTGAGGCCTGATGACAGTAGATATCAGAAGCCACAGGGAATTATAAGGTAGACCACCATGAAAGCTTTGCAAAAAGTAGGTTGCCAAGGATTTGTTACATAATTCTTAAAAATCCCTTATGTACATTGCAGGTATAGAGAGAAAAGAGTTTAGGACAGAGTTTGTGGAGAGAATATTTTGGAAAAATCCCTCTTCCAACCCTGAGAAAGGGGTCAGAGATTTCTGCCTGCCACATTAAACCTAGTAAGAGGCTTCAATAAAACCATTGAGAGTTGCACATACAGTATGTGTCTTGTGATTGGAGGGATGCAGGGGACTAACGTCCAACTCCCATATGGAAATATCTAAAAGCAAAACTGGACTGGTTCATTCCATCAGTGGTAGGGGAAAGGAGAGATGGCTGCATGGGTCACTTGCATTTTTAGAGTTTGTTAGGGTAGAGGGATCAGGAATGTTATCTGTGGTTGGGTGAGGTCCACATACGCCACAGAGGACCAGCGTGGGAGTGATCATAAATCCTGCCTAATAGGGCCTCCTGGAGAGGTAAACAAGCTTCAGGACAGAGAAACTATAGCCAAGGATTCTTGTGCCTGCAGGAGGAGAAAGCTATGAGTCAGAAAAGATGTGTCAAGGGCCCTGTGGGAGAGTCCACAAGAGTGTCCATTAAAGAACAATCTTTATACATTGTCCAAATCCAGAAAGCACTTGACACATTTCCAGCTTGTGACATTTCCAGACAAGCCAGAACTTTCCAGGCTCCCCTAACTCCCTTCTTTTCTATTTTCCAACTTCGGAGGGCTCAGAAACTGGAGGCAGCAAAATAACATAGTGAAAGGAGTTGGAATAGAGACAGTGGTTGTCACCTTCCCAGGGGGAGGTGGAGTAGCCATAATTTTGATTCACATTGGAAGAGTTGAGTATAACATGGTATTGGGCATTTTAAGTACAGAAGTAAGGCTGTTTTGTGACTTGAAATGACCAAAGGTAGCTGTTACAGAAGATGGTCTGCTCATATTTCCTTGGTTTACACTATTATCATGCATAACAACCTGATAGCTTCCAAACAGAAACACCTGCAACTCTTTACCTAAACTCTTTTTCTGATGCTGATAACTTTCTTCACCTGTGAGCTGGGCAGGCTAGTATTGCCAGGTAGTTAATACTTATCCTCTCATGAACAGCCCTCATTCAATGACTGATGGTAAATGATGGAAAACTATCCCAGCTCACTGGCCTCAGATGGGATAACCTCAAGGTATATGTTATCAATACATTGTTACTCAGTATTTCCCACTGGAATTGAGCTCCAAGTGTCTTTTGCAGTTACCTGCTCCATATGGCATCCTTTGTTGCTTTCTTCCCTTTTCTATCTCATTTTCCCACCCTTCTATCAGTGCTTCCTAGAATCACCTTGCAAATAACTACTTTCATTAAATTCATGTTTCAGAATCTGCTTCTTGGGAAAGCCAATTTATAATAGGTGGTACCAGAAGGGGTCTTAGTATACAGGCCCTCAGGATAGGGTTGTGGAATTGAATTGCTGATGGCCAGATGGTAACAGATACCCTATTCCAGGTGGTCCCTGGAGTGATGATCATTCCTGGCATGCTGTCACATCAAAACTACTTAAACTCTCATTTATAGGGAACTGAGATTGAATATATGTAGAAGACACCATAGTTGACGCAATGTCTCTAGTATTTGAATGATGTAGAGACATTGGTAATTATAAGACTTGAAATATCGTTGGCTGTTAATTGCCATTGAAATGTTGAAAGAATACATTGAAAGTCTCAGTTCACCTAACTATCAACTCAAGGAATAATCATGAACTCCATGGCAGCATTAAAAAAGACACTTATTAATATTTCATGTAGCCGGAGAACATATTGTAGTAAAAATCAGACCCAGGTACTAATAGTGAGAGAAGCAGAGTAATAAAGAAGGTTGAATTCATATTACTGGAAAATTTTCTATGCTAAAATCAGAATCCTGATAGGGAAATAGTGAAGCCCTGAGTCCTGGGGTAAGGATATTTGGGTTGAATGCACTTGATAATATTAAATCCCAAGATTCACCTGAATCCTATGAGTCGACATAAATGACCCCCTTCCCCTTGATAGAGAAGAATGGCTTCCTAATGTCTGAATATCATGCAAAGATTTCACCTGAGGTTCACAAAATGTTGTGCTGTCTGGTCCCTAAATCTGCCCTTGAATTCCTTCATTGCTTCCAAACCAATAAATAGGGACAAATAGGAAGTATTGACTCACCAGAGAAGTAGTGACCTGAGTAGAGAAGTACTGTCCCTGCTACAGAGTGAGATTATTTATTAAAAGAGCTGCAGATCTGGCTAATACATGCTGACAAGAACCAGCGTAACATATTTGAGAATAGATTTTAACAGTGCTGGACCCCAGGTAATGCAGAATATAATTCGGATATATAAATAGGTGAAATAAGTCACACGAAGATAGGTAAATACCTTGTGATCTTTCTTATATGTGAAATCTTAAAAAATCAAACAGAAAACCAAGCTCACATAGTGAACCGATTGGAGGTTGCAAGAGGCAGGGGGTTGGGGAGGTGGGGAGAAATGGGCAAATTGTTGTTATTGTTTTTTTTCAGTTTAAGTTGATTGAATATAAATAAATCGGTGGATAGATGGATGGATGGATAGATAGATAGATAGATTAAAGTCTGTTGAGATGGGGGCACCCTCCCATGACTCAGGATTCAAAAGAAGGAGAATTAGAGCCTGCCTCAGTCTATGTCTGGCATTGCTCTTTGAAGTACGGAAACAATGTCTTATAGTAAGTGAGGTAGTCCTGTGGAACTGCTTTAGAGAAGTATTGATCAAGTGGTCAAAAGTCTGAAAGAATAAGAGTATTATAATTGATTAATAGTGTTAGACCAGAGAACACACAGCTGACTATGTGCTTTGGCAGATACTGCATGATACTTTCTTCCCATAAACAATATGAATACATCAGTGAAGGGGACACAGGCATTGTTGAGAAGCTAGTAGTAGATTACTATGTATTTGGGCTCCTGGTATCAATGGGGATGATAGGAATACCAAATAGCAGAGGTATGGTGATAGCATTTAATAGTCAAAACCAAGATAAAATACAGTGTGAGGGAGCATGGACAGAATGGAAATCAGAGAGCCTCGAGTGACTGGAATTTATGGATTTGGCTGTAGATCATGATGATGCTAAGTTTGAGATAGTTGAACAGCAATCCAAGATACTGCTTGCCTTATAGGACCAGAAAAAATCAAGAACAAGGAAGAGAAGGTTAAAGTCATTCACTGTAATGGAAAATTATAATTCTTTTCCCAGGTTCCAGACTTGACCTAGTTCTCAAACCCAGAACCCATAGAATGAAAAGGAAACCAACCAGTCCCTTTGGGAAAAGACCCTGTATCCCATAGCATGTCTTACAATTACCCCAGTCCTTCTGCAAAGGGATCTATGGCCATTTTCCAGAATAAGTTGGCTTTGGAAAACAGGCAGTACCCAAATTATTTGATGATTGTTGGGGACAAGATCTAATCTGTTGTTGATTCAGTGGAACAAAAATATCATTCCCCCTTTAAAATGAGGGCATATGGAGGCCCAGTAATAATGAAATCTTGGTGCAAACTCATTTCACAAAGATCTAATGGGTTTATGGACCAAACCTTCAGTCATTTCCTTTATCTCTGAGTGCAAAATTGGAATGGTTATAGTTAGCAGCCAGCATAACATTCATATTGGTTTCATGAATTGTGGAAAGGAATTATGGTAGGAAAGTAAAAGTGGAAACCCCTGAAACTAACCCTGCTATGATTCTGACCAAGATAGTAAATCAGAAACAATACTGAATTTCAGTTAGAAAAGATTTGGCTCTAATTAGTGATATATTCAAAGACTTAAAGAATATGGGGGTTGTGATACCCACCATATTTCCATTTAATTCACCATCTCAGTTCCTTTAAAAACCAAATGTATCACAGATGATGCTGGAATATCATTAAGTTAACCAAAGGGTTACCTGAGTTGCAGTTGCTGTGGCATCTATGGCATCTCTACTAAAGTTGATTGATTTAGCTTCTGGAACTTGGAATGTGGCTACAGATATGGAAAATCCATTTATTCCCAATTCCTATCAGGAAAAAAGATCAAAAGCAGTTTGCATTCATCTGGAGTAGACAGCTGCATGCATTTATAATCTTGCCCCAGGACTATGTCAACTATCCTGCTCTGTCACAGTATAGCCCAAAGGATGATAATAACCTGGGCTTTTCACAGAAATGTTTGTCCACTATTTTGATGACATTTTGTTAATCAGACCTCAAAATAGATCTTGAATTTGTTTTCTCTACTACCACTCTCCTGGTTCACTCCTTTGTACTGAAATAATCTCTTGGCTAGTCCCTCAAACTCATTTTTCACTACTCCAGTGGTTCTCAATAGTGTCTCCTTGGGGCCACATTTGGCATTGTTTGGAGATACTTTTGGTTGTCACAATGGAGGGGTGCTACGGCATCTAGTTGGTGGAGTACGATGCTGATAAACGTTGTACAATGCGCAGTACAGTCCCTCACAACAAAGAACTGTCCAGCCCAAAATGTCATTAGTTCTAAGGTTAGGGAACAGTGCTCTGCTCAGTCTACTCTTAGTACCGTAATCAAGTATCAAGGACAGTGAAGAGTGTGACATTTTACCCCTACTTGCGAGCTTGTAAGTTAAGCTACCACAATTGTTTTGATACTAGTAGAAGACTTCATAATGAGACAAAGGAATTTATTCCCTATGGCCCAACAAATATAATAAGCATCAGCATATCTGCATCAATTCTTCTTACCTTCAAGTCCACCAGAATGACACAATGAGCCTAGATAAATGCTACCCATTCAGTGACTTTACCTCTCAGCTGAGAAACCGAGGAACCCAGAGGCTTTGGAGAAAGCAACACGCATTGCAGCAAGATGCAAACAAGCCATCCCCCTTTTCTCCTCTGGGATGTGAGCAATTACACAGGGGATATACTGTAGTTGCCTTGACCTGCTTATTTTCCTTTGTGACTAACTACAGAAATAGCTCAGTATCTGGAGATGGGTAAGGCTTGTGGTCTGATAGAATTAGCAAGAACGTGAAAGGATGCTCAGAGAACACGGTGAATTGTCTATACTCCACTGTTTTTACAGTATAAAGTTCATTCTGCTTTATGTGGCAACATAAGACCCTTGTGACTTGACTTCTAATTCAATCTTCACTTCTTAACAACAAAAATAGATTTCAAAATAATAAGAAACTACGTTTACATGCCCACCATGTTGCAGGTACTGTTTGAATGCCGGAATACACAGGGAACAGGACCTAGTCCTGACTCCCATAATTTAAATATCTAGTTCCAGCTAGATATTATCAAAATGCATCCTACATTTGTGTGTGTGTGTGTGTGTGTGTGTGTGTGTGTGTTGGAACTCACATGCCTCAAATCCTGAGCTTCTCCCTATTGTCACAATATATTTGCAAAGAAGATATGCAGAGAAAAGGCAAGCCCCTGGAACCCAGTCTTGGATACCAGCTAGGCCATTGCCTGCCAAATCCTGACCTGGATTAAACCATGTGGAGCATTGCCTGGCCTTGTTCTCCAAGCATATCCCTGTGTACTGGGGCATAGAGTGCCTGTGGGAGATGCTTGGACAGGCATTGAGGGGTTCTAGGTCCCTTCTTGACTCCCTTTCTCTCACACTACGTCTGTGAATTTCTCTCTTGCTACAGTAGAGAAATGACTATTATATTTAACGTATAGCTGCCATAACTAAAAAGTGATGATGGAACAAATAATGACTGGAGGGTTATTTTATCAAGACTGTATTTTCTTTTTTGCTTTCAAGTTGATATGTTCATTGCCTACAAAGAATTGCAAAATGGCACCATTAATTCCCTCTCCTAACTACCCCATTAATTCAAAGTGCCATGGAAGCACTGTTGAATTTTTAAATTGCTTTTAGTTTTTAATTTTGAGTTTGACTTAGCAAAAACTAAGAAGAAACTGGAACCTGATAAGCTCTTAACAAATTAATATGTCCCTGTAGATATGCAGTGCATTCAAATGCACAAATATGATTATATATAAATTGATGCAGATTTTCTTTCTGATTTTGATAGTACTGTAACTGATACAATGGGAGTGCCAAGTTACTCTTTCCTAACATTTTACTTTTTATAGAAGTCCACCTAAACTAATGCTAGTGAGTGATACCATATGGGGTGGGTTTATTCACATTTTAATTCAACCATGAAACAGCCAGATGTGCACTGTGTACCTTTCAAATCTACGTCCCTTCTTCTGTTCTTCAACCAGTGAGAAGGACATTGTTCAGTGAAATGTGAGCTAACATGCATTCCAGGTGTAGATTTTCTCTCTGTTTTAAAGCTGCAATATAGAACATGGCTTTGAAAAATTGGATTAAGCTTTTTAAAAATAAGAAATTATAATAAAACTGTGCACAGGTACATTTTCTTTTCAAAGAATGGAACTTTTGCTCTGCTCTCAGTAAGATAAAACAACAGCTACAACTGCGAGGACACAATTTCATTTCATTGCAATTTGATACAGATGTTCAACTTCCCATTGAGAAGAATCTTCCGTATACAATATTGAAGATAAATTAGATTAAGAGAGACAGAGTAATTGCCAAAAATTGAAAGACGTAAGTTTTATTTCCATTAACAAAGCAAAGTATTTCTGGAAACTTGGAGCAAACATTTGGGTCTTCTTAGTCCAAAGCTGAATTGAAATAATACTGCTAGGCTTTTGGAAGTAGCCAAATCAAACCCTCTACTTAATTCTCATCACCATCATCCATTCATACAAGTGCCTTCCTACAATATCTATTTGTCAACACTCCTTAAGGAAATAGTGGAAACACTATACCTATTTAAGTATCTCTGAGATATCTTCTCAATATATATAAATCCAACAAATTCTGTACTAATAAAACACCCACTACTTGTCAGATTCTTGTTATCATACTTAATTCCTGTGAAGTCAGGAATACTACCTCTCTTTTACAAGTCAGTAAACAGGTCAAGAGACTTCAACATATAAATTTGAGGGGACAAAATTCGGTCTATAACAGATGGCATGCTGGGTGGAGACCCTTTGATCTATTTCAGTGGGGATATGTTAAAATGTTGGGATTACGTATGGCCTCAGTGTTATAGCACTGACCAATGTGTCCTTTCTGAAGTGTAGTTCACAAAGCACTGATTCCAGCAGAGCAGACCAAAGCCAGCATGGACTAGGCAGGTAACATGAATATGGAAGGAAAAGTCTGGTTACAAGAAAAGCAAGGATGTGTTAGCTTCTTTCATTTTTCCTCCCACCTAGAGGCATGGCAACACAGAAATATTTCTCACTGTAATAAAGCAGCAGAGCAAGCACAGTGATAAATGGAAGTGGACCTTTAACTTTGGCTAATAATGGAGAGATGTTAAGGAGTGGTGCAGACTAGGACAAATTGGGCCTTCATGCCATCTTAAGTGGAGCAGCTACCATGTAGGAATATAGAATTTCTGTTGTCAGAACTTCTGATTTTTTTTTGAGAAATATTGGAAATACGGATTTTTTAATGAAACCTCTTGATCTGTAAACAAACAAAACCTAATAAATCAGCTGTTTTTAGAATGTACAAATTCAGAATAAAGTAAATAATTAAGACAAAAAAAGAGATGGGGCTTTTTGATGTGGAGAGAAAAAGGGGATGATGCAAGCAGAGAGAGGCTGAGAGAAGATGCCAAGGAAGGTAGAGTGCCAGGTCCAAGGGTTGAGTCGCCACCCAAGATTTGCTGAAGAAGCCTATGTAAAGGAATGATGGGAGCTGGCCAGCCAGTCGTCCCATGAGATGCAGCTTTCACCACCACATCTCCAGCTGGTACCAGTTGGCTGTCCAGTCTACAGTCAGGAGACATCTTGCCCTGAAGGCTGAAGGCACTCTCAGCAGCTGGAGCACTCCCAGACATGTTTCAGGACTTTGCTCAGCCCTTTCATATATGCCACAACACCACGTCCCAGCGGTGCCCTCAGGACAATTATAAGACCACAAGAATCGCTTGACATCTAGCAGGATGGCTGGGGGAGTCACACTTGGGGTGGAGGAGGCCAACTTTGAACGGTTCCCTTTCTAGAGCCTGATGTTGGGACCACCAATAGACACTGATCCATACAACACTAGTCCCAGAGGATGCTGAGGAGGTGCAGTGGGGCCCAGGAGGAATCTGTAGTTTAAATGTTCAAGAAATGCAAAATTGCATCAAACAAAAGGTGTGTTTATTCAGAGCACTCATAATTTCTATGCTAGTGAATTTTATAAATCTGCAAGGATGGGTGTAGCATCTATTGGGTTTCTAATTTATGTGGCTACAGAACTCTCTCTTTAAGAAACTTCTGGCCCAGAAATCTCACAATGGCAGCCTCACTGATACGTTTTGTCCCACAAAAGTCTGCTGAAGAAATTTTTGAGCTGAGAGCTGAAGGAGAAGCACGTGAGATAGGAGGGTGTGGGTAGGAAGATCTTTACAAAGGAGCTGCATGAGCAAAGGTACAAAGGAAGGAGGGCAGACTATTCTAAGGACCTGAGAGAGAAAGTCACTGTAGCTAGAGTTCAGAGAGGGCGCTTTCTGTGAACTGAGCAATTGGGGATCAGACCACAAGGTGTCTTTTTTTTTTTTTTTTTTTTTTTGGTGGAATTTTTTTTTAATACATTTATCCTTTCATTTAACTTTAATTTTTTCCCAGGCCCATATAAAACCCAAATGGGATACTTTTTGTAATTTATATCTTAATTGGGGAAGAAATTATATTTTTATTAGGTTGAGTCTTTCTATTCAGCAACATATATTCCATTCAGTAACTTCTTTTCCATGGATCCTGATCCTTTTGAGGTAAATTTATTCCTGGATATTTTAAGGTGTTGTCACTATTGTGCATTGAATTTTTCCTTTTAAATTTCTGAGTGATGATGATTATTACTGATATAAATTTTTTAAAGCTATTGATATTCGTATATTTTTTTCTTACATTCTGTCACCTTACCAAAGTTTCTTGTTAGTTCTAACAGAGTTTTGTAAAGTTTCTTGGATGTTTTATTATACAATTATATTACCTGCATGTAAAGGTAATTTTGCCTCCTCTGTTAAATATTTATATTTTCACGTCCTTCTATTACATTGGTCAGATCCTTAAAATTCAATAATAGAGCTGATAATGGCATTCCTATCTTGTTCTTGATTGTAATGGCAGTGGGTCCAGTATCTCACAATTTATTACGATATTTATTATTGATTTGAGGTAAATAGTCTTTTGTGTATAGGGAGTTTACTTCTGTTCTAATTTTTCTCAGATTTTTAAATAAATAGGTACTGAGTTCTATCATTTTTTCATCTATTGATATAATCATGTTTTCTTTAAGAGGTTGACTTATTTTCTAATTGTATTGAAAATTTTCTCATATTGAACCCTGCTTGCATTGTTGGGAGAAGTTCCACTTGGTCACGATGTATTACTCTTCAAATTCACTTCTGGTTTTCATTTGCTAATATTTTATTTAGAATTTTTAGAATTATTTTCATGGTTGAAATTGGTTTATAGTTTTCATTTTGGAGCATCGTTGTCAGGTTTTGGCATTAAGATTATGCTAGCTCTGTAGAATTAATTGAGGAGTGTTCTTCCTTTTTCCATAATCTGAAAATAGTTTTAATATCAAGATAAGCATCTGAATATTTTTTTAGTGAATAACTTTTTACTTATTATAGTATTTACATGTAACACTCGTTCACCTATTTTCTTGCTCTTGTTTTTCTGTTATATCATTGCAATAGCTATCCATTATTTACTAAGACAAATAAGAATCCAGACTGATAGGAACTTTCAAACTCCAGCAGAGCAGAGATTATGCTTTAGTGACTAACTGTGAATTCATGTATATGGATATTCACAAGAACAAGTAATTTCAATTGTCTCTGTAGTGTGTTTGCTCTTATGGGGGGATAAATGCTGCCAAAGAGATGTTACATAGGAACTCCAAGACCTAAGAGTTAATGTGCACTTTAACTTATCTTAAGGTGTCTTAAGATTCATGTTAAAGAGTTAGTCCCTTGAGGGCAAGGGGAAGCCTTTGAAGTGTTTTAAGCAACAGAGTAATGTAATTAGATTTGCTTTTCAAAATAATGACTGCTTGTGCAGAACAGATTGCATGGAAGGCAGTCCAAGTGGGTGTTGCAAGATCAGTTAGCAGCTTTTGAAGCTGCTCAGGTGAGAGTAACAGTGGCTTGGATTCTGGTAGAGGCAGAGGAAATGCAAAGAGTTAGAATAGAAAGAATTAATTACTGGGAAGTAATGATATGTCCAGTGAATGTGTTAGTGTTCATACTGTCCTTTTGAAGTCCTTCAGGGGCAGGAAATATAGCTTCTTAAACTTTCTTTCATAATATTCAGTATAATTACAGTTAGAAATTTAATAGATGTCTCATCATAAAATCATAGGCTTGTAAAGACCCTGAAAAGTTGTACTTTACTGCCTTTCCTTAGGATAGGAAAATGCAGTTTCTATTAAAAGTATTTTTATTCTTCTGGTAATCTAGGTAAGGGGGTTTTGTATGTATTTTGGACTCCCTCTCATTAAAACTTCCCATAATCTAATCAGCCATGGGAAAACCCACTGGTATTTTCCTATCCTTCACTATAACTTGGTTTTGGATGCTCTTCATGACCCATCTGGATTATTTCTAATAGCTTCTATGTCAGCTTGTTCAACTACAACTTTACAGTGGTGTAACCAAATAGAAGTTAATTATTTTAAATCACATAACAAGAAGTCTAGAGGTAACATGATTGCTGATTTTGTTAATTTTATGTGTCTATGTATTAATATCTCCATGCTAAAGTTTCTATCTCTTGGACTTTTTCACATAAAGTCACAACATAGCTGGCATCATGTCTCCATTCCTAACGGGAAAGTAAAAGAGGTATAATAAAGAAAACAGAGTGACAATTATATCAGGAGGGCAAAGGATTTTCCAGATAGCCTAAGAGAAGTCTTGTCTCATTGGCCAGTATCGTCACATTATTTCTCCTACGTGAAAAGGAGTCTTGAAAGATATGTTTTTTAGCTCACCATACTTTATAATTAAGGAATGCTAATAAAAAGGAAATTGGAATCCGTGCTAAGACAGCCAAACTACAGTATTTACCACTATTTCCTAAATAGTATTTTTTTTTCTTATTCTTTGTCCTTTTAACTTTCCTACCCACCTATACTTTCCAATACAATGCCAAGTCGTATCAAATTAATCTTTGCAAAACATCACTTTGGCCATATAATTTCCCATTGACTACAGGAAAAAATAATGCTTCTTAACCTGGCATTCAAAGATCTTTACAGCTTGGTCCTAAACTACTTGTTAAAATTTATCTCTATATATTCTTGTATAGAAATGCTCTACTCCAAGCAATATCTGGCATGTTACTATCTTATGTCCTGCATTTTCCTGATTCTGTTTTACATGATCTTTACCTTACACAGATTCCATCTTTCCTCCTTTTATACATTCATCATACACAACTTCCATTTTAAATTCTGTCAGACCCTCCCCTCTTCCCCCAGCAGTAATTATCCCTGCCTTTCAGTTCTTATGTATATTTACTTATTTGCCTTGTTTTTGCACCTTGGTTTTATTAATTATTTTATGCAGTCTACCAATTAGATTGCAGTTCTGTGCGGGCAGGGTCTTTTGCCTTTTGCCTTTTCTTGTGCCCGTATATCATATCATATCATATATCATATATCATATCATATACCACACAATGGGGGCAGAACACATATTTGTGGGTTTAGACCATGTTGAAACAATTTCAGACAGGAAAATTATTTTTATTTAAAAATATTTCCAGTACTGCATCAGAGTTTAACTACCTCTAGGTTTAACCAGTTTTCTCCTTATGTGCCCCCAAATCAAGATAAACAGCTATATATATTATGCTAGGTTATTTTAATATTAATTTACAACTGTAAATGTTTACCTTTTCAAGATCTGATCAGCTGCATACAAGATCAGCATTTTGCATTTATATTGCATTTTCTTCATCATATAGTCTTGTTTCCTTAATCATTTGCACATTTGATAACAAAATTGACTTATTACATATAAAAGGTTCACAAAACAGAATTCACCTCTTGACCTTTTCTTATTGTGTTCTAATGGTCTGTATGGTATAAATTGATATGATTATGTCAGAAAATAGCAGAGACAAACAAATCATATGAACCCATAATGTATCCAGTGATCTGTGAGCTGAGAATACATTTTAAAATTTATTTATATTTTGGGGGATACCTCCCAAAGACACTATTATGATGAATTGAATAACATTTCAGTGAAAATGTTTATAGTGTTTCAGAGTAACAAAAGCATTTACTACTGGAGATTTTCAGACTAGACAAATTTAATTAGGCTAGCCAAGAGGCAAGCAGATGAAGAAAAGAGCTGCTTGCCCATTCATTTTCTACTAGCCAGCTGAAATTTCAAATATAGCAACTTCTTTCTGTATCAGTTACAGGTGTATGGAGATAAATCAAAACAAACTATTTCTGTAACATTACAATATAGTAAATTGCATCATGAGCTAGCACAGTGGGAGTGGTATCAAACAGATATTTAATTTGTGAAAGGAGTTATCTCAAAACAGGCATTTTCTGAAATACTTTGCTAAACACTGATATGTTAACTTCTCAACAACAGAACATTTTCAGTCTTATATTGAAAAGGTGGCATTTTCAATCCAAATATCTGTAACAAATATCCAAATATTTTTGTTTTTTATATTTTATTGGGATTGGTGATTAGTTTGTTTTATTGGCATACCAATTTCTGTGGCTTATACAGAGGTTGCAGGATGTAGCTCATAAAATTCAGAATAAGATATCTGGGTGTGAATCTTACATCCATTACTTGTTAGTGTGGGCTAATTAGTCTTTCTGAATCTTGGTTTACTTACCTATAATCACAGTATGGCTGTGAACATTAAATACAAAAAAAAAAAAACCTTTATAAATAGAATACTACATGTAATAATTGATGATTAACTAATGTTAGAATCCTTTTTCTCTAGTAACTCATGTTTCCAATCCATTAAGCACTTTCCTAATTGTCAC
Source organism: Eubalaena glacialis (assembly GCF_028564815.1). NCBI lineage: Eukaryota > Metazoa > Chordata > Mammalia > Artiodactyla > Balaenidae > Eubalaena > Eubalaena glacialis. The sequence goes on from NC_083719.1 coordinate 79,416,995, forward strand.
CTTAGGGACCCACCTGGCCCAGTTTTAGCATCATTAAAACAAAACAAGAATACTAGTATGTAAAAAAGGTAATTGCTATGTGATAACAATTTAACTTGTATCTCTCAAATAACTCTAAATTTTAATCAAGTTTATCTCATAAAAATACTTCCAAAAGTCTTCCTTTTTTCCTCTCCTTGTTTACAGCCTACAGATTCTTATAAGCCTCTTATTTTTAGAATCTTTCACCGTTCCTCTCCAAAAACATTGCCTGAACTTTAACTCATGAAGATTCTTATGTCTTGATTTTTTTTCCTGCCTCTTTAGTCATGTTTCTTTCTACTCCTTCTTTATTTTTTTTTAAAGTATTATTTCCATTTTATTGTCTTTTCAGAGAACAGTGTTTCTTCAGTCTTTAAGGACTTATCTCCTTACATGGGCTTTGGTGGAGTTTGTGGGGCAGCACGCATCGATCTAAATTGGGGTGAAGGTGTTTGGTTCTTCCCGGCTTCCTGAGAACAATTCCTGACTATCTTGTTGTGAATGGCGTAACTCACGAAGTAATGTAGTTTCACATACAGCTTGGGAAACACATAGGCATTGAAAACACTCGCTTCAGAAATGTCCCTGAAGGCTGCGGCCTCTACTATGTTCCAAATGACGAACTTCTTAATGGCCTTGTCCTTGGTCATGCATCAGGCACAGTTGGTGCAGCGAATCGGCTGCACATGGCCATGGCCCTTTGGGCACAACCATTGTTCCTTCTTTTCTTGGTCATCTTGGAAGCAAGACATGAGAGAGGAGTCTTTCTACTCATTCTTTAACTCCCTATATGAACTTTGGGAGAATGGTCTGATAAAGGTACATTTTCTTGAGAGATGAAAGAGGGTGAAGGCAGGAAAGAGCAAAAAGAAATAGAAGAACATTAACATTTCAATACATCTTTTTTCAGTTCTTGTCACAGGTGAATGAACTACAATATTTTAAAATTGTTTTAGGCAACAAAGTTTGGTCTTGAGTTATCAACTTCGTCTTGAACCTCAAAATCGATTCCTTTTATGATTTAGATTAGAGTATAAAACTATTAATAACTCCTATTTCCTAGAAATTAAAAAGTTTTTAAGATTGTTCATCTCACTTCATTGAGAAATCAAGGATACTCTTTTATGTACATTTCATTCTTCCTATTCTTTCTAACATTGTCATTCAAAAGTATATCCTTTTCAGATTTATTCTAATAAAATTACAGAAAATTTCCTTCTTATTTTATATTTGTCTGGCATTTTGAAGTAGTGATTCAACAGTCAACAATCACTTACGAACTCCAGATATATGTTAGGGACTAAATCATTTCCTAGAGATGCAAAGTCTAAGAGGATAGAAGCTCTGTTCTTAAGGCCAGTGATAGTAAACTCCATGTTGTTCTAGTTACTATATAAGAGAGTGCACTTTATGAGAAGTTACAATTCCTAGATGACTCATAATGATACGTACCCAATTATATTGACTTGTGCCATATTCTGGTAGTAATGGATGCTTCTTATGGGAGACACAAAATTAGAGGGATAAAAAAATGCCCCGTCCAAAAAAAGGCCAACTATGTTTTGTCATATTTTTGTGGAGAATTAAGACGTTGGGAAAGGACATAGTTGTCAGGTAGAAACTTAGGAATTGTGAAGGGTATTCTAAAGGGCAAGAATAATCCAAACTATTTTAGTGGCTTTTAGGACATAGGAGCCAAACTGCTGTTCTCTTGAGGGAGAAACATATACTTTTCTTGGCTGAAACACAGCTCTACATGAGTTGAAACTTATCTAAAAGAAAAGGGGAGTTAAGAAAGAAGAATGTAGTTAACAGAAGATTTAATTGTGAAAATATTAGTAGTTAAGTTTAAGGGCTCATCATTCATTCATTGATCCAACAATATTTATTGAGTATCTACCATGGGCCAGACATTGTGTCAGATGCTAAGAATAGAGCAATAAAAAGATAGACCCCCCCCATCTTTCATCTTTGGGAGCTCTCAGTCTAGGAATAAAAAAAAACTGTACATTTTAATTTTTCTATGTGTTTAGTGTCTATGAAAAGCTATGTGATAAGCAGGCACCTGTGAAATATTCAATGAGTAAGACCTGTATGTCATTCATTAATTATTTGCTGAAAAAAAAGACACATTCCCTGACCTTAAGAAACAAACTTAATAACTCACATTTAGCCCTTGCTGTGTGCTAAGCAGTGGTTAAGTGCCTTATGTTGATTTTTAAAAAAAAATTGAATCCTTGCTATAACTCTATGAAGTAAATACTCTGGTTATAGATGAGGAAAGTAGTTTACAGAAGTTAACTAAGTTGGTCTTAAGATTCTATAACTACTATGTGGCAGACCTAAATTTTGAAAGGAGCAGAGACTCCAGGTTCCTCTCTTAACCAGTATATCACATTGGATTCTATTGCCTTCCTTATATGGTTGGCAGGTTCCCAGGATCTAAAAGTCTTATATGCTTTTACTCTCTATTGTTGATACTGTTCTAATACAGAATACAGAAACTAATTTAATCATTGCATCAATGCTATGAAAGTTTTCTTATAATGATTTATGTCAAACTAGGTCATCAATCATCAAAAGGAATAGAGAAAGATCTACTTATTTAATTGGCATATTGTCTCAATCAAAAATCATAAACCTACCACTCCCTGCCTGTCACAGTTCCCATTATGAGTTACACTTCTGGGATAACACCTTAAACTCTCAATGAAAAAATAAGTAAACAAAACAGTGTGGTATTGGCACAAAAACAGACACATAGATCAATGGAACAGAATAGTGAGTCCAGAAAAAAAAACACATGCCCATATGGTCAATTAATCTACAACAAAGAGGCAAGAATATATAATGAAAGAAAGTCTCTTCAATAAGTAGCGGTGGGGAAAAACAGACAGCTACCTGTAGAAGACTAGACTTTTCTCCCACCATATACAAAAATAAACTCAAATGGATTAAAGACTTAAATGTAAGACCTGAAATTATAAAACTAGAAGAAAACATAGGCAGTACACTTTTTGACATCAGTATTAGCAGTATTTTTGGACCTGTCTCCTTAGTCAAGGGAAACAAAAGCAAAAATAAGCAAATGGGACTACATCAAACTAAAAAAAAGTTTTGCACAGTGAGGGAAACCATTGATAAAACAAAAAGGCAGCCTAATGAATGAGAGAATACATTTGCAAATGATATGTCTGATAAGGGATTAATATCCAAAATACAAACAGTTCAATTCAAAAATAGCCAAAGACTATGAATAGACATTTTTCCAAAGAAGACATACAGGTGGCCAGCAGGCACATGAAAAGATGCTCAACATCACTCATAATCAGGGAAATGCAAATCAAAACCACAATGAAATATTACCTCACACCTGTCTGAATGGCTGCCATCAAAAAGACAACAAATAACAAGTGTTGGCAAGAATGTGGAGCAAAGGGAACTCGTGTGCACTCTTGGTGGAAATGTAAATTAGTGCAGCCATTATGGAAAAGAGTATGGAGTTTCCTCATAAAAATTAAAAATAGAACTACCATATGTTCTAGCAATTTCACTCCTGGATATTTATCCAAAGAAAACTGAAACACTAATTTCAAAAGATATATGCACCCCAATGTTCACTGCAGCATTATTTAAGATAGTGTAGATGTAGAAGCAAACTAAGTGTCCATTGACAGATAAATGGATAAAGAAGATGTGGTATATATGCAGGATGGGATATTACTCAGCCATAAAAAAAGAATGAAACCTTGCAATTTGCAACAACATGGATGGACCTAGAGGGTTTTATGCTAAGTGAAACTTAGCTTTCAAACAGAGAAAGACAAAAACTGTATTTTTTCACTTATATGTGGAATCTAAAAAATAAAACAAATGTAACAAAACAGAAACAGACTCACAGATAAAGAGAACAAACTAGTGGTTGCCAGAGGGGAGGTGGGTAGAGGGTTGGTGAAGTAGATGAAGGAGATTAAGAAGTACAAACTACCAGCTATAAAATAAGTAAGTCACGGGGATATAATGTACAGCACAGGGAATATATAGTCAATAATATTCTAATAACTGGTGCATTATCTATAAAATATTGAATCACTATGTTGTACGCCTGAAACTATTATAATACTGTAAGTCAAATATACTTCAATTAAAAAAAAGGAAAGAAAAAATAAGTTTAGTTGTTTGGGGTTGTTTAAATCCCTTGTCTTCAACTATTTTCCAATAATTTGTTGGACAAATTCTACTCAGTATCCTGTTCATTAAATTGAAACAGTGTTTGGATCGTCTTTTATTTGTCAGGTACTGTTTAGGTACTAAAAATACCAGAGTGGAAAAAAAGCATACATGGTCTCATGGAACTGTATTCTGGGAGGGAGGGGTAAGGAGACAAAAATCTATCTATCTATCTATCTATCTATCTATCTATCTATCTATCTACCTACCTACCTACCTACCTACCTACCTACCTACCTACCTACCTACCTATCTACCTACCTACCTACCTACCTACCTAATCTATCTAGGAGGTTATGACAAATATTAAGAAGAAAACTAAAGCATAATAGAGTGAGAGATGAAAGTGCAGCTAATAGGTGGATTAGGAAAGGCTTCCCAGATGAGGTGACATTTGAGCACATATTGAAGTGAGAGTTAGCTGTGAGGGTATCTGAGAAGAGCCTTCACATCAAGGAGACTTTGGGACAACTCTATGCTGAATATGGGAGTGCAGAAAGGGATGAGGAAGGAGGAGACGATAGGGTATAAAGAGTCTGTGAGACAATTTGACTATGGAAAGTTTGCACACATGTTTGTAAACACACATAGCAGTGATTTTCAGATCACTTTGAATATATTTTAAATTATGTTGCCTATAATAACAGTAAAATAATTGTTCATCCTGATTAGGGGCTTGATTGGTTTTCCCATTTTGGAAAGTTGATGTGTAAGAAGTGCAGCATCCCATGGAGTTTTCTTTTGTGGCTATGGCTCCTCCACAGTAATGTCTACTAGCTGCGAACACTTTATTTCTCTATGCATTTCTTTGTTCTTTTATTATTTACTGTTTTCTGTAGTTGCATATTTTATATTGTTCTATCTTTTAGACGAATAGCAGAAGTAGATTTCCAAACTCCTAGTCTGCTGAAAAGTATTAGAACTTACAGTTTTTTTTAACCTGGAGGAATTTTTAAATGGCATGATAAACCATTGCATTTTAAGACTGTTCTGAATAAATCAAACTTTAAAACAAAGTTTATTTTGCCAACCATAGCAAGATTTATCACTAACAAACTGGTCCTGGATCAGAAAGTAAATATTTCAACTAGCAGTTATGCCTGGTTTGTGAATATTACAGCCAGTAAATAGTCCTTTCTCCTCTTCAAAAAAGATAAGCATAAAAACTCATTTGAGATGAGAGAGGCACTTTTTTTTTCATATGCTAAGCACTGAAGCTCTTTAGAATATCATTTTAAGAAGCTAAAAGTGGTAAAAGTACCTTGGCAAAGAAATATAACTATATAGGAATGAAACAATTGCCATTTAAAACTATTACTAAATAATTTTGGAATATTGTAAAATAGTAACAATTATTTCATTAAAATAGATGAAGTCAGAAGGTCAGTGCAACCATGATGCTTTTACTTGTGTTTGGATGGTCGAGCAACCTGATAGGGCTGGTTTTTAATTTATACTGTGATGACACTGAAGTATGCAATCATATTAACCCCATTTATGACAGTAAATCACAACATAAAGAGAGTGTAAATTTGCCAAATATATTAAAACAAGCCATAGAAATGATTTTCCTGCCTGCTTGAATCTGATTAATTTACTTGTATGTATATACATGTACCACCCAGGCATAGAGCTTATCCTTACTTTATGAGAAATATGGTTCCATCTGGAACAATGGTATTTCCCATCAAAATTTGAATTATTTTGGTAACATAATTTATTATTTTGTTTGACTTTGAGAAGTAAGTGATAAACACACCGATTTCAAAATAGTTAAGGCCAATGATCTTTTGTCTACCTTAATTTGATTGTGATTGTGAATTTAGCACACCAAGTGATACATGTTAAAATTTAAAATTATTTTGGATTTACTTTGATGTTCTTTTTGTAATGATCACAAGGTGCTTTTGAACAAAGTTAACTACCTACTATATTCTTTTTTGGTAGTTTGTTCTGGAGACATTTTATTTTTAATTAAATTTGTCTTAATCTACATGAAAATACACATATCTTATTATGTAATATCAACTACATTAGAATGAATGTTGCCAATTAGACAATCAATAGTAATACAAAATTTTGTGCCAAAAAAAAAAGAAAAAAGTAAAAAAAGTAAACTTTGCCTTTGCTATAGAGTTACAACAGAGTCATTGTTCTACTTTAGCACCAAAATCTCCATCCGAAAAAATAAAGCACATATTAGAATGAAAAAAAAAAAAGGGGGATAATGAGATAGAAAAGACCTGTATATTGGAGTATTATAGGTAAAGCTTTGTTAGGAAAAAAAAAAAAAAAAGATATAAGAAAGAGATAAAATTGAGGGATTTTTAGAGAATATTTATTTTTGTTTCTTTTGAAAAGTAATATGTCCATAAGAAATAATTAAAACAGTAACAAAATGAAAAAATTAAAAGCAAGTCATCTTCCCACAGCTGGCCTCAGTCTACCAGACTCTCTCCTAGAGGTAATCCTTGCAACAGTTTGAGTATATCATTCTAGAAATGTTTTAAACAAATGCAAGCAAGTAAATGTACACCTATGTTTAATTTAAACATAGATGCACACTTGCATTAGAGAGAGTGTTTTGTACTCTGTTACGTATTCATACATCTTGGGGATAGTTCCAATCCTGCACTTAGAAATATACTTCATTCTTTTTGTTTTGTTTTGTTTAGTTTTATTTGTTTGAGCAGGTAATAGAGGCAATGTCACAAAATTCAAAACTCAGAAAAAAATTATAAAGCTGAAAGTTAGTTGCCTGTCCTCCAGCCACTCAGTCCTATTGATTAGCAACAACCATGTGACATTTTCCAGAGATTTCCAGATATTCCATTTAGTTACAAACATATATAACACTTCCCCCACCACACACACACACTCAGGTTGTATAATATACAAATTGATCTGCAAATTGGGTCAATTGTTGAGACGTGGATGGATCTAGAGACTGTCATACAGAGTGAAGTAAGTCAGAAAGAGAAAAACAAATATCGTATATTAACACATATATGTGGAACCTAGAAAAATGGTACAGATGAACTGGTTTGCAGGGCAGAAGTTGAGACACAGATGTAGAGAACAAACGTATGGACACCAAGGGGGGAAAGCGGCGGGGGGGTGGTGGTGGTGGTGTGATGAATTGGGAGATTGGGATTGACATGTATACGCTGATGTGTGTAAAACTGATGACTAATAAGAACCTATTGTATAAAAAAAATAGAGAATACCTATTTATTAGGTTTATAGACGTGTGCAATTTAAAAAAAAAACAAAACACTACTGTTACCTTTAAAAAAAAAATAGACTATACATTTTCCTGTAAGCACAGCTTTAGTCATATCCAAGTTTTGGTATGTAATATTTTTATTATCATTCAGTTCAAATTATTTTCTAACTCCAATTGTGATTTGTTTTTTGGGGGGTTACTTAGAAGTAGTGTATTTCATAACTTCTAGTTACTTTTTTGTTATTGATTTGTAGCTTAACTACAAGTCAAGAAACACACTTTGTATAATTTTATTTTTTTATTTTTATTTTTTGATATTCATTTTTTTATATTACCAGAAAAATCTTTCAACATCACGCATTATTTGATGACCCTACTGTCACTTCAAATAAAAGCCTATGATCATTGGAATGAATAAATACAAACAGGTTGTTGAAATAGGTGGCTCTTCAAAGTTCATGTGTGTCAGCATACCGTAAGTTTTGACCAAGCAAAACAGACTCTCAGAACCCCTTTTTAAGCATCTTAGTTTTTTTTTTTTCCACACACACACTGTATTTTATTTTTACAAGAGATAAATAGACTGACACCAAGCATTGTACATGGATGACCACAACAAAAGCAACAATGATTGCAATTACCAAACATGAAACACACTCATACTATGTCATAATATTGACATTCAGTCCAGTAATCCTCCACTGTAACAGCTCCTTTCTTTGCCTCTGAGTCCTTGTGGGATTTTTTCTTTTTTTAAATTCAAACAGAAAGTCACAAAAATTATAATCATCCTCATCAGTTCATTCAGTCCTATAATTTTAATACTTTGAAATTTGTTAAAATTTGCCTTATAGCACAATATGGTCAGTTTTAAAAATGTTCCAAGTGTGCTTGAAAATAATTTGTAATTTCAAGTTTTGGAGTATAGTGACTATATATCTGCTTGTTGGAAAAAAAAAAAAAAGTAAAATAAAACAAGTTGTCTTGGAGATGATCAATTTCAGCATGTATAGAGCTGCTTAATAGTTTTTTACAGCTACATGATACTCCATCATATATGTGTACCATAATTATTTACTCAGTCCCCTTTGATGAAAATTATTTCCCATATTTTATTATTATACACAAGGCTACAGTGCATGCTTTAAAATATACAACAGATGTAATGATCTATATGGGAGTAGAATCTAAAAAGGGGTGGATATATGTATATGTATAACTGTTTCACTTTGCTGTACAGCAGAAACTAACACAACATTGTAAATCAACTATACTCCAATAAAAATTAATTATAAAAAGTAAAAAATAAAATATACAACAGAGCATATATATGAGTATATATTGATATACTCCTAGAAATTGAATTGCTGGAACAAAGACGTATGCAAATAAAGCTTTAGTAGATGATATCAAATTGTTCTCCACAGTTGCTGTACAAATTTGCATTTCTACCAGAAAACTGCAAGGGTACTTTTTTCCCACACTTTTTACAACATAATTTTTTTTAATTGCTTCTTTTCTTACCTAATTGACTTTTTAACAATGTTACCTCATTGTGGCTTTATTTTGTATTTCCCTTTTTTATAAGTGAGTTAGAGTATCTTTTCATATTTTTAGGCTAATTGCTTTTCCATTTCTGTGAACTCTCTTCCTATGCTTTTCCCACATTTCTATTGGGCTATTCGTCTTTTTCTTACTGATTTGGTGGAAGTATTATATACTGAGATAATTTACTGAGTGTTTATGATATAGCTATGTATGTTTCTTCCAAGTGTGTCATGTATTTCTTTTCACTTTGCTTATTTTTTTTCCAGCCACACATTTTTTTTTAATGCACTAAATCTACTAATCTTTATTTTATGGCTTCTGTTTGGGGTTTGGGTTTGGGGTTTAATAATCTGAACTTTAACTTGTAATCAAGTGTGATATAGGAATCCTTTTTTTTTTTCCCCCAGATAGCCAGCCAGTGGTCCCAAAACCATTTGCAGAATGATTAATTTTTAATACTATAAATTTGAAATGTCAGTTTTATCATATTCTAAAATCCCAGATGTATAGAGTACTATCTCTGGATTTCTATTTTATTCCTTTGAAATTTCAGTCCTTCCATGAACCAATACCACATTTATTTATTCAGACTGAATAATATTTAATATCTGGTAAAGCTAGACCCTTATTGCCTTGTCAGATTTTCTTGGCTCTTCTAGTATGTATATTTTTCCAGAACTACTTTTGAATTGACCCTCTAGTTAAAAAAAAAAAGTCAGATATAAAGATTAATATATAAATAATAGATTCTGATATTAGGGGGTATTGAATTACATTTATTGATTCACTCCTGAAGCATTGACAGTTTTCTAATTTTGAGTGTTCCTATCCAAGAGTAAGGTATGTCTTTTATTATTTTATCTGAATTATGTTTTGCAGTCATTTTAGACAGTTTTTAATCATATTTTCTGTTGATTTTTATGTATTTGCAAATCATAAATGTCACATTATTAGATTCTTTATTTTTTATAATGTATATTCTTATTGTTATTTGAAATAGTATCTATTATTGTTATTATTAGTGGTAGTGGTACTAGGTGTAGTAATAATAATATTGATTTTCTTGGTTTATCTAAGAAATCCGATAGTATTTGCAAATCATTGTAATCTTTATCCTTGGATGTTTCCTGTTATCCTTTCATGTATATGTTTGTATATTTATATACATATATACAGACATATATATTATGTATATAAAATATTTGTATGTCTATATATTTCCTTTGTCTTAATAACTGATTAAGAGGGACTTCAAAACATTTCTTGTATGCTTGTTTATGTTGGGTGTTATTAATTTCTACTTTAATTGAATTATGCTCAGAGGATATTGTTTGTACTATTTTTATTTTGAAATTTATGGAGAGTTTTGTGAGGCTTACTATATAGCTATTTTTACAAATGATCTTGGGGAAACTTAAAAGTAGTTATATTCTTAGTTTTCAGATTTAACTTACGGAGTATACTGTTTGGGCATTTACATATTTCTTAATTTTGTTCATATGATCTGTCACATACTGAAAAAATACTTCTTTTTCTTATTTCTTTTTTAATTTCCTGATGTTTTAGTGTAAGAATATTGATGCTATGTAATTTGGTGCATAGGTATTTTTAAATTCTAGAACTGACTACTGATGGTACTCTTTAGCAATAGGAACTACCTTTTTTTTTTTTTGGTCTCTTTTTCTACTTCAACCTTTTTAAACATTGTAATTATCTTATGTGACTGTTCATATTTTTATCTTTATCATTTTGCATCTATGTTTATACATACTGTGTGATGCACTCTGAGAATTTTTTTCATTTTAAGGAAGCATTTTTCTCTATTTACACTTATTGATATAAGTATTTCTAGTCCCAGAAACATATTTTATGTAATACTTTGAGTGTATTGCTTCTTTTTGAGTCTTTCATTCCAAGGAACATATTTTTGTCTCTACGTTATTTTATTTTTATTGAAGTATAGTTGATTTACAATGTTGTGCTAATTTCTGCTGTACAGCAAAATGACTCAGTTATACACATATATATATTCTTTTTTTATATTCTTTTCCATTATGGTTTACCCCAGGAGACTGGATATAGTTCCCTGTGAGATACAGTAGGACCTTGTCGTTTATCTATTCTAAGTGTAATAGTTTGCATCTAATAACCACAAACTCCCAGTCCATCCCTCTCCCTCCCCACCTCCCCCGTGGCAACAAGTCTGTTCTCTGTGTCTGTGAGTCTGTTTCTATTTTGTAGATAGGTTCATTTGTGTCATATTTTAGATTCTACATATAAGTGAAATCATATGGTATTTGTCTTTCTCTTCCTGACTTTCTTCACTTAGTATGATAGTCTCTAGTTGCAGCCATGTTGCTGCAAATGGCATTATTTCGTTCTTTTTCATGGCTGAGTAGTATTCCATTGTATATGTGTATCACATCTTCTTTACCCATTCATCTTTAGATGGACATTTAGGTTGTTTCCATGTCTTGGCTATTGTGAATAGTGCTGCTATGAACATAGGGATGCATGTATCTTTTTAATTATAGTTTTATCTGGGTATATGCCCAGGAGTGGGATTGCTGGATCATATGGTAGTTCTATTTTTCATTTTCTGAGGAACCTCCGTACTGTTTTCCATAGTGGCTGTACCAACTTACATTCCCACCAACAGTGTAGTAGGGTTCCCTTTTCTCCACACCCTCTCCAGCATTTGTTATTTGTAGTCTTTTTAATCATGGCCATTCTGACCAGTGTGAGGTGGTACCTTATTGTAGTTTTGATTTGCATTTCTCTAATAATTAGTGATGTTGAGCATCTTCTCATGTGCCTACTGGCCATCTGTATGTCTTCTTTGGAGAAATGTCTATTAAGGTCTTCTGCCCATTTTTCAGTTGGGTTATTTGTATTTTTGTTGTTGTTGAGTTGTATGAGCTGTTTCTGTATTTTGGAGATTAAACACTTGTCGGGTGCATCATTTGCAAATATTTTCTCCCATTCCTTAGGTTGTCTTTTCTTTGTTTCTTATGGTTTCCTTTGCTGTGCAAAAGCTTGTAAGTTTGATTAGGTCCCATTTGTTTATTTTTGTTTTTATTTCTATTGCCTTGGGAGACTGACCTAAGAAAACACTGGTACAATTTATGTCAGAGAATTCTAGGTTATTTTATATTTCTCCAGAGATTTTCTTCTAATGATTACTTTTATAATTATATCTTTATGTCACTGCAACTCAAAGGGTAGCCTGTGAACTAGTGCGGCTCTGCAAATGGTGGCTTAATGATTCATACAGAGATGAGTACAGAAATTGTGAATATGCTTTTAGAAACTTATAGGAATTGACGATGCAACATCCAAACCTGTGATAAGTTAACAAGCATTAGTGAACAGGATTGTACAGACCAGTTTGGATGTTATTGTGCCCATGTGATGAGTCAAAGTAGCCAGACATGCATACTAGTTGAGCTCACTAAGACTGTGCTTCAGTGTATAGTATCTTAAGTTTAATTTGTCATGGGTGTATAAATAAAATGAGTAAAAATGTAAGGATTATCAACAAAAGTTAGAAAGTTAAAACAGAATTTCTCCATATATTATTGCATATTCCATAATTTAACATTGCCAAATGAAATAGGAGATAAAGTTATCATAAAACCCCTTATACATTTGAATTTTATTTTCAATCAAAAATCTTGGTAGGTAATTCGTGTAACCATTTTTATTATTGATAGATAATTGAAATTAATTTAAATTTAACTTTTTTTTAAAAACATCTTTATTGGAGTATAATTGCTCTGCAATGGTGTGTTAGTTTCTGCTTTATAACAGAAATGTGGAACGCTTCACAAATTTGCGTGTCAGCCTTGCGCAGGGGCCATGCTAATCTCTGTATCGTTCCAATTTTAGTATATGTGCTGCCGAAGCGAGCACTAAATTTAACTTTTACATTGTAAAGTAAATAGTTGGACTGACTACTGGTGAAAGATTGAAGATAGAGTTTGAAAATAAATAATAAATTTATGAAGATTATTTTAAATTCAGTTTAAAATTATAAAAATGAAAGTTTTAAAGTTATGAGGCAACATCTTTCTTATTTTAGAAAGAAAGTAAAAATAAATATTCTGAGTTTCTCACTGTGGCTTTAAAATATCTTCTTTCCTTCTAGTCAATATAACTTTTAAGACTGGCTTTTGCTACTAAGACTGGCTTTTGCTACCATGAGTGCTAATAAAGTAAAACATAAAAACAGTTTAGGTTGCACAACCCATTTTTAGTAGCATTATTGTCAACCCAATCTAGATGAGTTAAAAAACAAAAAGCACATGCATTTGTCATGTTAAAATTTTTTAATATTGAAAAATACAGTATTTATTAAAGTGTCCATTTAATATAAGTAATCACTTAATATGGGGAATCACTCTAAAAATCAGGGTGTAATAGCAACTCTATTAATTATACTCATATAGTCAATAAACAATGTATACAGTTGTGTCATTTTCCTATTTTTGTTTATATTTTTAGACTATTAAAATGTAGTTTCATGTCTTTTGAATCTAGCAATATGAAAGGAGGTTGCATTTTGTAGATCTCTTTTTTTCTGCTAGTTCATTTTTTTTATTGAGGTATAATTTCCATAACATACATTTCACTTACTATAGATGTCCTGCTCAATGATTTTTCAGTAAATGTATGCAGTTTTACAACCATGACCACAATCCAGTTCTAGAACACTTCCATGATCCAGAAAGTTCCCTTGTGCCCCTTTGCAGTCACTCTATGTTCCCATTCCCAGCTCCAGGCAAGCACTGTTCTGGTTTCCTTCTTTATAGTTTTGTCTTCCCTAGGCATTTCATGTAAATGGAATCATACAATATGAAGTCTTTTGTATCTGGCTTCTTTTGTTTAGCACAGTGCTTTTGAGTGGCTTAAAAGCTGTCAGAAGTAAAAACAACAACAAAACATGGAGTCAGACTCCTCATTACACCCTGTCACACTGATAGAGTGCTTCCTGTAAATATGGCTTAACTGTGTCCTTCCATGTGGAGCACCTCCTTTCCAGACATGCACAATGTTTGCTAGACAGATTGTACAGCCTTCAGGCTCACTCTACTTTTATTGTTCCAAATGGAGCACTGGTGATTTTGTGTCTTGTTATATACCATTACCTGCTAAGTAAATCTGCCAGAGTATACATAGATCTGCATCAGTCGGCCTCCTCTCTCCACACCCTCCCACACCCCTTTTCATCTTCACTGTTTATCAGCCTTTCTTCTCTTAATGGTTCATTGTGGATGAACTGGCCTTGATGATTTCAGTTGACAGTGAAAACATAAAAGCTAAACAACCTCACGCACACACTCTATTCTGCAACATTAGAAAAATTACTCACAGCCTAGTATATATCCCTGCATGAACTTCTCTTCCCCATTATCGCTGTATGGAGAATGACTTCGTGAAGTCATATGAGTAGACAAGAAATAGATGAAGGTGGCTTGGACTAAGGTGGTAGCAATGGAGTTATTGAAAAGACAATATATATGAGGCATTTTATTGGTTATTTATTATTTGTTGATACTGAGTGCTTTACTTTATCCCACTTAATTCATATGACTATGGAACAGTTCTTTCTAACCTCAACTTTCAGATGAGCAAACTGAATCTCAGAGAAACTAGGAAACTTTCCCAAGATAATTTTATAAAAGCTTGAGCTGAATTTTGACCTCCAGCCAGTCTGGCTATAACTTTTGTTCTCTTTCGTGTTCATTTGAAACCTCAAAAGCTCATTATCTAAAACAAAACAAACAAAATACGTGTGTTATGGAGGAGGGAGATGTAAACACAAATCATCCATGCCAATCCAGTATAAACATTGAATCATTTTAGTGTGTATTTCTACACAATCTTTTTGCTTTTTGTTTTTTCTCCTGTGTAAATAAGTGTCTTTTCTCTCACATCAGTTTTATAACCTCAATTTTTTATCTACAGTTTTAATATAAGCAGTTTCCTATCTCATTAAAAATTTGTAGAGCTCAAAGCAATAGTATGAAAAAAATCCTTGAAATGAAAAGACAACTAAATCTGCATATCAAAAAGCAAAATTAATTCTAAGAAATGTTGATTCAGAAAAAAGCCATCAAAAATTCTGATATATTCTATGAACATTATTATAATTCAAGTAAAAACAAAGGATTCTTCAAGCAAAAAATCTAGAACCCTGTGAAGAGGAAAAATGTTCAGTTGGCTTTAGATTTTTAAGCAGAAATACCCAGTGACATAAGACAATTAGGATATGTTTGAATGAAAATATAACTCACAGAATAAAATTATTTTAAGCCAATGTATCATTCAAGTTCAGAAACAACTGATAAACATTCTTAATCCTGAAAGACTCATGTAATAATGCATTCATGACTCCCTTTTGAAGAAAATTGAGATGAGAGATGAATTTAAATAAAGAAGTCAGTAATGACATCTAAGAAAGAGGACTAGTAGTGAACATTAAATTTACTTAAGTCTAAACAACTATGGGGAAACTGGTTACAAAATAGAATGGAAATGCAATAAACCTCGACATTTGTGAGGCTAATTAAAAAATTGAGATGGGGAAAATTTTTGATAACAGTGTGAGAATGTCAATTATCTAATAATTCATAAAGTAAATACATACTGTCTACATTTGAAATATATAATATGAAGACATGATTTACTCCTCTTAATTTTTAAACTATTTCTTCTAAATAGAGAAGATTTTATTTTTAAGAGATAATATTCTTATGGTGTTTAGCATTTCCTTCAGTTTTACTTCAAAATATTTATGCTCAATTCAAATGCAGTTATAATGTTTTAATTTTAAAATAACGTATATAATGTGACCCCATTATTTATAAAATTATTTTTATCTTTGTATTTATTTATCTATTGATATACATACTCCTCCAGAATATTAATAATTGTGTGTGTGTGAATAATTCATTTTGGATGATTTGAAAAATGTCTTTGGAATTCTGTATATAGACTGACTTTTTATAATGAGCTGTATTATTTTCCCAAAATGTTATTATTTTGTTAGAACAGGTACTAAAAGTTAAAATTGAAAACAGAATCTTTAGTTAATATACAGTTACCTTCAAAAGAATGAACCATGTTTTATTTAACCATTAGGCTATGGAAACCAATTTACGTTATTTCTATTTTTTATGTGTTTATTCATTTATTGAAGAATTATTTCAGTATAGTTTCGGAAATAGTCATTGTAGTAGTTGGCAATTGTCACAATAATGCTATATAACAATTCACCCCTAAACTGACCGATTTAAAATCAAATCATTATTTTTTTTCATGCACAGCCTCTGGGTTAGCTTTGACTGTGCTGAACTTGACCGCAGGATGCAGATTGGAGGCAGTTTGGCTCCAAACATTTCTCATTCTCTGGCTATCCAGTTCACATTCTTTTCATAGCAAAAGCAAAAGAGCAATAGCAAGACAGCAAGCAGAAACCAATAGTGCTTCTTAAGGTCTTGGCTCAGGCTAGCGCGTATTCCATTAGTTAAAGGATTCACATGACCAATCTCAACATCAGTATAGCAGGCAAATATACTCTGCATCAAGGGGGATGATAATAAATATTTGTTGAAAAATAATTCAGTCTATCAAAATCAGTCAAATATGAAACCAATAAATGTGTAACTACAGCTTAGGTATAAGGTTGTATCATCTACTGTGAGGTTGAGGTAATGTTTTCCGGACCTGACATATGGTTGACAATAATTAGGATTTCATTAGGCAAACAAGAAGGAGTGAAAGAGTGTTTAACCAAATGGAATAATATCCAAAAGGACTACTTTATGGAAGGAGCATGTGTTGAAGGGACGGACATGTGTTAGTGTGGCTAAAGCATGGTGAGAGAAAGTAACAATTTGATTGTTAAGTCAGATTTCTGGGGGAGAAAAATATAAATCCTCAAAAAGCCAATATTCCAAATGACCAATTTCTTGAAAGGTTATTTGCTGAAAATCAGTATTGACCTAATAATCAAGTTACAATTTTTAGAGTATCAAGCAGAGTTTATGGCAATTTATGTTACATGATGGCTTCTATAAGCTTTGAGGATGTTTAGCATTTTAGTTTTGCTTTTATTTTTAATTTATTACTGCTGTTTTGTTGAGGCTGGCCAAAGTATAATACAGTCATTTTGTTTTCTGCATTTTGGGCCTTTGACTTTAGAAAATGAAAATATTTTATACACTTCTAATTTTAGAATTTACATGTTTTGAATATCAAGGACTTTTTTTCCAAATCACAGAAAAAATTATTATCTCTTCTAATAATTTGCACCCTGATCTTTTCTTAAATGTATTTTAGTCCCTATATATCTTGACTTACCTGGTTGAATGAATATTTTGCATTTACTGTAAAAATGGAAAGCATACTAAGTGTCTGAAATGTGAAATACACTCAGTGGATATACTTTAAGCTGCGTTGAGAATCCATGGTGAATCAGTGTTAGGGAAGCTGAAAGTAAGTTAAAACACAGCTAAAACTATGGGAAAAAAAGTTCTAAAAGAGCATTAACATTTATTCCATGAAGACAAATTCATGCAATTTTGCATATAATTAATAGATGCACATTTTAAATTTGAGGAGGGAGTGGTGTGTGTGTGTGTGTTTGCTTGTTCATGTGTGTATATACACATTAAGTGAATCTTTGGTAAGTCTTTTTGTTTCACTATTTAAAATATGCATTTTCCATTTCACAAAAAAATTAAACCCACCATCTTTTGTTGTCATATTGTGAACTGCATGTTTGCCAATATATACCAGGTACTGGTTTATCTTTGCTTTACACGTGAGTCCAATATTTTGCTTTCAAATTTGATTTAGGTTCACTGGAGCTTGTGTATCATTTATTATTAAAAGATACTTCTCCAGTGTTATCATTCATATATCCAGAATAACATCAATATACCGCTGAAATACCCCCCCCCCACCAAATGAAACCACTAACCAATGAGCCAACAAACTGAAACAATGTTAACCAAAAAGCAATCTCAATTTATAAATTTCTTCCCTTTCATTCTTTTCTCATCCAGTCTCTGTCATTCCTTTGGAAGTGTTTACTTGTGTTGGAATCTACTGCCTCTACTCTATTCTTACTGATGACAAGAGAACCACTGATATAGAAATAAAGCTCTTCTAAACAGGAAATGACTCCTATGACCCATGAGTTACTATATATATAGTCTTTATGTCTGATCTAGTCACATTTTTTTTTTCCACCATGTTTTTCCTGTCAGAAACTTATGGCTTTTTTTTTTTTTTTTTTTTTTTTTTAAGACTCCATGCCTTTTCAGGACTGATGCTCTATGTGGCCTCTCTCTTGCTATATACCAGGCACAAGTAGACCATTCCTTTGCTGTTCCTGGAGTCTTGCTTACATGTCTAACACAGGAAGTATTCTCCCTGCTCAGCAATTGTATCCTGCTGTCCTTTTATACCTCATGTCTGTTTTAGACAGGCCTCCTAGCTGGCCCATGATGTTCTAGCATCTCTTTAAACATAAGACAAACTTCTTTATGTACTTTTCTACACCATGACACTCTTTCCTACTCACCATCTCCACTTTTGAAAAAATAAATTTATATGCTTTTTTGATTACAAGGAGGAAGGTACGGAAGAATATTGTAAATTCACATCTTATTGTAAATTCACATCTTATTGTAGATTCACATCTTTATACAGGTATATTTTTTAAATGAATTTTATTATTTTTATCCTGAGCTAATAACATCTCTTTTAAAACATTTAAAACAATAGCTATTTTACAAATATCATTGCAAATTTATAACATAATCACTTATGGATAACCTTTACTCAAACAGAGCAGCTCTTTAATTTTGAGATTTTTTGCCAGATCCTCTTTTCTAGTTAAGCCCAGATACGTATGCTTGCATGTACATGTAATACATATAAATATTTTTAAGTCTTTGGTATTTATATTAAATCAGTCAATGTACCTGATAAAATAATGCATTTATTAAGAAATTCTTACCTTCTTTTTAGGTTGCAGACTTTCCTCTCCTCCCATTGTATAAATGACTTGATAAAGTAAAGAGCCTCTAGTTTTTGGCTTGCCATTCATTTCATTCCCAGAGTGTCTGACTGTGAAACATCTGTTTGAAATGTGGTTTGTTTTCTTTTTGTTTACATTTGTTAACTTTGCTACAGTGTTTTCTGAAGACAGAGGGTGTTAACAATGTTCAGTCACTTTTTCTTTTCCAATAGTTATTGTTTCTTTAATTAAATTTCCACAAACTGTGAATTACTGAGTTACCTGAAGTTATTGGATTTGTGTTTTTTGCCTCCCAGGACGCACATTTCTGAATCACAGAGCAGGCTGCATTTTCTCTGCATTTCCCTTCATTCACTATATTTTACCTTATAAAACCATGTAAAAAATGTGAACAAATCTTTAATCCTAACATAATACATTTGAATTTTCTTTTTTATATAGAAAAATATGGATTTATTCTTTATTTTTATATTGTTTTCATGTCTTTCCTATAATGATGCTTTTTCTCAAGGGATCTGCTGGTATCAAAGCCCTAAATAAAACCCTTTTACTCACATTTCAAATTTCCTATTGTTTTTAATACCTTATAACCTATTTTAGGGTCTCTCCTTTTCGTAAAACACTGCTCATTTCTCACATCCCTCTCCCTGTGCTATGTTCATGCTCCCTTTGGTCATGTGTATATATTTAGTTTTTCATTAGAAAAAAATGAAAATTAAGATAAAGAGCCAATTTTTTTTTTGTTTCAGATATAGATACATTTAACACAAAACTTTATCAGTTTCATTAGTCCTTTTTCAAATTTGGTTTTATTTGATTAAATTTCTCCACATAAATCCTTCTCAGATTTATTGTGCTTTAAGATTATTGTAATAATCCATTTCATTTTCTATATTATTTAAAAAATTATGTCTGAATTTGTATTTTCATATAAAGATTCTGTTATCTTTTAACTGTTTTTTAAACTGAATCTTGACATGTATTATTATTATTTTTCTTAATATTGTTTAGGCTCACTAAATAATGCCTCTTTTATTAAGGTAATTTTCCTTCCAATTGACATCAGCCTGGCTAAATTGCACAATTTTATTACGCCTCATTATGAAAAAGGAGATCATTTCAGCCATTATAAAGCTTTTTTATATTTTGCTATCCAGCTACAAGTTTTTCTTAAAATATTTCTTATTTATGTCAGTGATATTTTAAAATACGTATTACATGAAATTCTTTTGTGTATTAAAATCTTGGTCAGTTTCTCTATTAGGTAAATACACATTGATATGTATAATTTTTAATATTGAGTTACATTTATTCACTTTTGGAAAACATTTCATTGTCTCTTGGTTTGCATTGTTGATAATTATGAATCTGCTGTCAATCTAATTGTCATTTCTTTTCTCTCTGAATGGCTGTTTAAAGTTCCATCCTTTAATTTTGGCTTTCCACAATTTTACTACTAGGTGTTTAGTTGTGGACTAAAAAAAAATCCTGTTTCTAGTTTTTGTATTACCTGAATTTTAGGATTTATATGTTTAATCAATTCTAGGAATTTCTTAGCTAATATATTTTAAAATATTGCAACTAATCCACTATCTCTGTACTCTTTGCTTATACTTAAATTGGAAGCACATGGTGAATTTTCTTATTATATCTTCTTGTCTTAAATCCTCTCTTTACTGTTTTTATAGTTTTATGTCTTTGTGCTGTATTCTGTGCAATTTTAAAGGTCTCTTTTGTAATTCACTAATTTTCTTTTTTGCAATATCTAATTATAATTGTCCATTGAGATTAATTTTAATTAATCAACTAATTTTTAATTACTCTAATTTTTAGAGAAGTTCTAGGTTTAAAGAAAAATTGAGCGGTGGGACTTCCCTGGTGGTCCAGTGGTTAAGACTCCATTCTTCCACTGCAAGGGGCACAGGTTTTATCCCTGGTTGGGGAGCTAAGATCTTGCATGCTGTGTGGAGCAGCCAAAAAATTAAGAAAAACAATTTTAAAAAACGAAAGAAAAATTGAGCAGAAAGTAAAAAGAGTTCCCATATATTTCCTCTCCCTCTTCCCACAGTTTTCCCTATTATTAAGATCTTGCTTGGGTGTAGTACATTAGAGTTGATGAGCCAATATTGATACATTATTTTTAACTACAGTCCGTAGTTCACATTAGCATTTACTCTTTGTATTGCACAGTTGTATGGATTTTGACAAATGCATGATGTCATTGCCAACTGTTACAGTATATACGGATTAAATTCACTGCCCTAAAAATCCTCTTTTCTCTGCCTATTTATTCCTCTGCACTCTTCCCTCCCATTCCCCCACTTAACCCCACCAAACTCTTGGCAAACACTGATCTTTCTGAAGTCTCTAAAGTTTTGCTTTTAGAACATCATATAGTTGGAATCAAACAGGGTGTAACCTTTTTAGACTGGCTTCTTTTACCTAGCAATATACATTTAAGGTTCCTTCTTGTCTTTTCATGGATTGGTAGCCCATTTCTTTTTATTATTAAATAATTAATGTTCCATTATACAGATGTACCACAGTTTGCTTATCTATTGGCCAATCAAAGAATGTGTTGGTTGCTTCCAAGTTTTGGCTGTATACTACAAACATTTGTGCACAGATTTTTGTGTGAACGTAAGTTTGTTATTTTTTTTTTTAAATAAATTTATTTATTTATTGGCTGCGTTGGGCCTTCATTGCTGCGTGCGGGCTTTCTCTAGTTGCAGCGAGTGGGGGGCTACTCTTCGTTGTGGCACGCGGGCTTCTCACTGCAGTGGCTTCTCTTATTGTGGAGCACGGGCTCTAGGCACGCGGGCTTCAATAGTTGTGACACGCAGGCTCAGTAGTTGTGGCTCGCGGGCTCTGGAGCACAGGCTCAGTAGTTGTGGCGCACGGGCTTAGTTGAGAGTTTCTGTTGCTCTGTATCTTCATTAGCACTTGGTTCATTTGTGTTTTTGATTTTAGCCATCCTAATAGGTGTGCACTGGTATCTCATTGTTATTTTAATTTGAAATTATCTGATGATTTTGAGTATTTCTCATGTGCTTATTTGTCATGTGTGTATCTTTTTTTTTTTTAATTAATTAATTAATTAATTTATTTACTTATGGCTGTGTTGGGTCTTCGTTTCTGTGCGAGGACCTTCTCCAGCTGTGGCAAGCGGGGGCCACTCTTCATCGCGGTGCGCGGGCCTCTCACTATTGCGGCCTCTCTTGTTGCGGAGCACAGGCTCCAGACGCGCAGGCTCAGTAATTGTGGCTCACGGGCCCAACTGTTCTGCGGCATGTGGGATCTTCCCAGACCAGGGCTTGAACCCGTGTCCCCTGCATTGGCAGGCAGATTCTCAACCACTGCGCCACCAGGGAAGCCCATGTGTGTATCTTTTTAATGAGATGTCTGCATTATCTTTTGACCATTTTTAAAAATTAGGTGGTTTGTTTTTTCATTGTTAAGTTTGAAGAGTTGTTTATGTATTTTGAATACAAGTTCTGTTTCAGATAAGTGTTTCACAAATATTTTCTCCCCATTTGTGGCTTATCTCATCCTTGTTTCCTGGAGCAGTTTTTTTTTTTTTTTTTTTTTTTTAATGCATTTTAACTTACCAATTTTTCTTTCATGGATAAAACTTATTGCCAAGCCCAAAGTCATCTAAATTTTCTCCCATGTTATTTTCTACAAGTTATTTAGTTTTGCATTTTATATTTTGGTCACAATCCATTTTGAATTAATTTAATTTTTTTGAAGGTTGTAAAGTCAGTGTATATATTAATTTTTCTTGTTGTTTGTTTGCATGTGGATGTTCACTTGTTGCAGCACTATTTGTTTAAAAGACTGTCCTTTCTCCATTGGATTGCCCTTGCTCCTTTGTCAAAGATCAGCTGATGACATTTATGTGGGTGTTTTTTTGGTCTCTGTACATTGTTACATTGCTCTATTTGTCTATTCCTTCACCAGTATCACACTGTTTTCATTACTGTAGCTTTGTAGTAAGTTTTAAAGTTAGGTAGTGCCTATTCTCTGACTTTGCTCTTCTTCAGTATTGTATTGGCTATTCTGGGTCTTTGCTTTTCTATATAAACTTCAGAATCAGTTTCTTGACGTGCACATCCATTTAGATTTGAATTCTAATGATTTTATATGTAGACAGAGATGGAGGTCCTATTTGCATTGTGTGTGTGTGTGTGTCTTTTTAAATCTTCTTTACTTATTTGTAGTCTTATATTCTTTGCCTGTTTGTATGCCTCTTTAATTTATCTAAATATTTTAATATCATTATTTCATATCATGTATCACATTATATATATATATTTATATTTGTATGTATATATATTTATATAACAGCTTACAGGGTATCCATACTACTTATTGTTTCTGTTGACTCTCATGCATAATAGCTTTTTTTAAAAATGTGTTTTGTTATTGTG
This sequence comes from Eubalaena glacialis, assembly GCF_028564815.1. Taxonomy (NCBI): domain Eukaryota; kingdom Metazoa; phylum Chordata; class Mammalia; order Artiodactyla; family Balaenidae; genus Eubalaena; species Eubalaena glacialis. The sequence goes on from NC_083719.1 coordinate 79,440,501, forward strand.
GATCATGAACTCACATTCACCAGGTTTTAAATGTAGGAAAGATAGCAGACCTTGATTGAACATGTATCCCTTCAGGAAGAATTTTTTTTTTTTTTTTCCCTTCATCTGAAAGAACAGAGGCACATGGGAGTATTGCCAACCTGGACCACATAAAGTTCATTTTTTGAAGTTTATTTTGTTTTTCTTTTTTCATGTGATTTTTCTGGACCACAAAGGTAATATGTGTTCAAATTTTAAACCCATACGATAGAAGGCTTGTGGTTCCACATTCTCAGAGAATTTTTTTCATCACTCAAATTTCAGTCTAAGAGGATTAGCTTCTTGTCTTTGTTTGATGACAGGATAGTTTTATCTCCAATTGCCATAGGTCAGGTTCCCTAGATGCAGAATGTGTGAAATGGAGATCCTTGTTAACATGATTTATTGGGGAAAATCTCCCAGGAAAAGAAGAGTGAAGGGAGCAGGAGAGGGCACATGAACTTATCCTGCAATTTGCTTCTTTAGTGACTCTTCTCCATGGGATAGTCTCTCATGGAAAAATGCTCTTGCTTTGTACCTATTCTCATAGTTCCATCCGCATGCTTCTTCCACAGTCTTTCGATATTGTTCTTTTCAGGCTCCTGATCAACCATCTAAGGCGTTTGCCACTGCTCAAGAATCTGAGTATACCTTTGGCCACTTCTTTTTCTAAGTAAAATGGATGACCTGAGTCACTGTCTAAAAGTTAGCCCTTCAGGAGAGTCTTCCCTCACTGTGGTCCATCAGGACTCTCCTGAATGGAGTAGTCCAATAGTAGTTTATTTTTGGCTTGCACCCACATACCAAGCTGATCCATCTTTGAAGTTTGGTCTCTTTCCTCCTCTGTCATTTCATCACAGGGAAACTCCCTTAGGGCCATTCATGTGAGTTGATGGAGAGGCATCAGTAAAAGAGTGGTAAGGGATAAGGAGGATACTGGCCTTCTATTTTCACTACTTACTTGTGGTCTCTGGACTTGCTTAATCATAATTCCAAATATACTGCTCATAACATGACAGATTGTTGCACAGCTTCTTCCATTCCCTAATCTTGTGACTTGGTAAGTATCTTAGTCCATTCAGGGTGCTATAGCAGAATATTATAGTGTTTCATAAACAACAGAAATTTATTTCTCACAGTTCTAGAGGCTAGAGGTCCAAGATCAAGGTGCCACCAGATGTGGTGTCTGGAGAGGGACCACTTCCTAATTCATGGACAACCACCTTCTCACTGTGTCCTGACATGGTGGAAGGGGCAGGCGAGCTCTCTGGGATCTTTTTCTTAAAGGCACTAATCCTATTCATGAGGGCTCTACCCTCAAAACCTAATCATCTTCCAAAGGCCTACTTCAAAATACTATCACACTGGGGATTAGGTTTTCAACATATGAAATTTAAGGGGACACAGGGACTTCCCTGGTGGCGCAGTGGTTAAGAATCCGCCTGCCAATACAGGGGACACAGGTTTGATCCCTGGTCTGGGAAGATCCCATGTGCCGCGGAGCAACTAAGCCCGTGCACCACAGCTACTGAGCCTGTGCTCTAGAGCCCACGAGCCACAGCTACTGAGCCTGTGCTCTAGAGCCCACGAGCCACAACTACTGAGCCTACGTACCACAACTACTGAAGCCTGCGCACCTAGAGCCCGCGCTCCGCCACAAGAGAAGCCACCGCAATGAGAAGCCCACACACCACAATGAAGAGTAGCCCCTGCTCGCTGCAACTAGAGAAAGTGTACACACAGCAACGAAGACCCAATGCAGCCAAAAATAAGTAAATAAAAGAAAAGAAATTTAAAAAAAAGAAGAAATTTAAGGGGACACAAGCATTCAGTCTGTAGCAGTGAGCTTGAGAATATCTACTTCATAATGAGCACTTTGGCTGCATGGTCAGTTGATATCCTGTAGTCAGTCACTCAGATTCTATCAGAACTCATTGGCCTAAAAGAGCCATTTATCAATTGATGTATAGTTCTTTCCTATATATGGCATGGTTTTGCTTGGTACTTTCTCTACCACAGGTACTTATACTACCATGGAATATTTTGAATCGTATGTCCTGAGGTACAGGACCCTTTTTGAGGCCCAATCAAAGCCAGGCCCTCCTGCCTCATCCAAAAAATGGTCCAAGGCCGTCTTGCTAAGTACAATATATGCTGCCTCCAAATCTCAAAGAATCCTACTACTACTAAGAGTTCTGCTTCTTTCTTAGTGGTGTGAAATGCAAGGTACAAAACTTGTCCTTTGACTTCACTGATGTACCTGGCCTTTTTAGTGCTTACCTCTCACTCTTTAGAGTGTATGTCTCTCATTAAGGTATTCAGAACCCTTGCCATTTCTTATTCGTCAGGATCAATTACATAATATCATCAATATAGTGGATTAATGTATTATCCACCAAATGGATTACATTAATTCATATGCCCAAGTAGTTCTTGTTCCTTCACACAGTATTCTGATAGAGAGCAAGGTAATTAATAGCCTTCAGGTAAAACCAGAAGTATAAATTGTTGTCTACATCAGGTGAATGAAAACCAATTCTGATTTTTCTTCTTAATAATTATCAAAAAGAAAATTCTCACCAGATCAATATTCACATACTATGTGAACAGAACTGTGTTAATTTGCTCTAGAATAGATACTACATTTAGAGCAGCAGTTACAGTTGGGGCTATCACTTGATTAAGTTTGCAGTGGGCTATTGTTATCCACCATGATTTATTCAATTTTGCACTGATCAGACTAGTGAATTAAATGAGGCTACTATGGCAATATCATTTAAGTCTTTGAGAGTAGCATTAATCCCTGCCATTCTCCCAGGATGCATTATTGATTTACTATCTTGGCATTTTATCTTTACTAAGATGTTTCAGGGGCTTTTACTTGGCTCTTACTTTGAAGGTGAAGGTTTTGTCTTGTGAGAATTTTGCCTGCATCTATGTATATCCATTCCAAATATATATTTGGGAACTAGGAAAATGATCAATGGATGGGTCGGTGAATCCAGTGAACTCACTGAGAGATGAGGCTCATGAGGAAACAAGCCATCATGTTAGAAAATCAAGAGAAACAAAGTGTGAAGATTCCCACAGAGGATATAGATAATGTAATATCAGTAACAGACCCTAGAATAACTAGCTTAATATGATCAAAGGAGTAGAAAACAAAATTGAGAATTTTATTAGCAAACTAAGAAATATAGTATGAAATGAGTATATATTCTAAAATTTAAAAAGTAGCTAAAAGAAATAATTTAATTGATATGTTTAATGGTAGATTAAAAATTGCTTGAAGAAAGAACTGAAGGAAGTTACCAGCATGAAGCACAGAGAGACAAAAGAATGGAAAATAGAGAAGAGAAAGAGAGTAAGATTTGCGGAGAGGAGATATAATATTTATGTAATTAGAGTTCTAGAAAAAGAGGAGAGAATAGGACAGCATCAATATTTGAGAAGAAAATGGCTGAAAATTTTCCAAAAATGAAGAAAGAGTCTAAGTTACAAATTTAAGAAGACTTATAGGATCAGAAGCAATATAAATAAAAAGAAATCCATATCTTGGCACTTCACAGTAAAACTAGGAAATAAAAGAAAGAGTAGATATTAAGAGAAACCAGAGAAGAAAACAAGATTATTTTCAAAGGAACAATAATTATCCCAACAGCTGACTTCTCAAGGGAAACAATGGAAGCATAAGACTCTAGAATAATATCTTCAAAGTGCTGAAAGAAAGTGACCTATCCAGTAAAAAACATCCTTCAAAAAGGAAGCTCAGAGAGCATAATAAAGAAGCTTGTAAATGATAGCAATTATAAAAGCTTGACAAAAAATAACACCAAAAGAAAACAATTGCTGGGCTCTGAAGGAAAACAGGAAAGAATTTGCAGTGCTGCTGTAATCCTTGAAAGAATTCAAGCACATGAGGTGAGCCTCACACTTATGGATTTTCCCCTGAAAGCATTTTCTAGTTTCTGGGGGCACTAGGGAAAAATGTTTACACTTGTGATTGGATTCTTACTAGGCTGAGGAGACTGAGATTAAAGTTTGGGGACAACAGCATGACTGGAAGTTGAGGGACAAAATCCAGGAAAGAAGGGAAACAAAGAAAATGCTTTTTCAAGTATTGGCATTTTGATGTGCTTTTATTCCTTATCCCAATTTTTGTACTTTATGGCAAAATATATTTTCTTGAGTATGGAGCAAAAAAGGACCTTTCTTTACTTCCTTTTCTCTGTGAATTAACTGTAGTTTCTCACTTTCTCTATTCTTGGTGCTCTGGCATTTAGGAACTTGAGGATTGGTAGGTTAACCCCTACCACGGTTAACCAAGTCCAAGAGCTAACAAATTGCCTGCCATCATGCCTTTGGTCTGCAAACCAAACAATCCCCAGCCAAAGTCCATACCACCTCCCCCCCCACAAAATCTCTCCTTTTATCATGCTTATATAGTCTGGAACTCTATCCGCTACAGGGCCAGGTAATGGACAATTGGAGACCACTCCTATAGCTAGAGCCCACTGAAATTATTCCAACTATCCAATCATAATTTGTTCTGCTTGCTTACCTTGCTTTGCCCATACCTTTCCTGGAAATCTGAAACTGCAATAGAAGCTCCCACCCTCAGTTCCAATGTCTGTCTGCCTGCTCATCTCTATAAGGTGCTTCCATGCCTGATGTGCCATGTCTCCCATTTCTAGGAGACTGTGAGTATAATAAAAAACTTCCTCCTTCATGGCAATTATTTCTGTGTCCGTGTGTCTTACTATAACTGCTCAAAACAAGTCCCTGGTAGTACACTTTTAGAAAACTCTGAGTTTTAAGTAGTGAGTTTTTTGGGGGTTTTTGGGTTTTTTCCTAATAAACTAGGGACTTTGCTCTTGACTTCATGCAATGACCAGCTTAAAGACCTATTCTACTTCAGTCTGAAATATGTGGACCAAAAGTGCACAGAATTGGCCTGCTGCCAATACCAGGTCTATCCCTTCTAGCCACTTTGAGTTTTAGTCTGGTGAAATCATCCCTGATTGGGACCATTCAATTCTTCATATGGACACAAAGAATCTCATATTTTCCAACCCTTATGGTAATTTAGGCTGACTATTCACTGAATGTTTGTAAAGGTTGTTTCACCCTTCTTTTCTATAAATAGCACAAAAGAAAACCTTGGTAAAATCTGATCTGGGATTCTGAGAAACGATAGAATTAAAACAAGAAAGCAGATTGCAAAGTATCTTGTGGAAACATTAAAAAATTGGATGAAAATGCACTTGACAGGAATCTTATACCTAATTTTTTTCCTGCACCTTGAAAAGCTAGCTTATTGACTTACATCTGGATAAATGAAACAATTAATTCAACCAAATGGAGATTTACTGTCCAAGCTCTCAGTTCTTTCTGTCCTCTTTCAAAGTAGGAATGCTGCCTTCTTCTTTTGTTTTGTATTATTTTACCTATGTGCACAAAATGTGTTTCACTCATAGGCCTGGATTACAGATTTATTTTTATTATAACAACTTACGAAAATATATGAGAGAAATAAATAGTTTGATTTAGATAGAGTACTTGGAGATATAGCTATAACATTTGTATTATACTATAGGCCCTCATCTAATTAAGTGGATTTTACAACATTTCAAAAGTGTACACTTAAGAACCATAAAGACGGTCTATCCTCATTGCAACTCAGCTTGTTCCAAATTCTGTAATGGTGATTAGGGAAACCTCTTTACCATTACTAAAGTGCCTCTGGATTGCTAGCTCAGACAACAGCAAATTATTTAAAACAAAAATGATTATTTCATTTTTATGTCTTGATGGATATATATTTTTGGAAATATTTTATGTTGCTTAAATACATTACATTTACAAATATTTTTCATTGTTTGACCACCCTTTATCTGAGTTTGTGAGACTTTGTAGGATGAACATTTATTTGTGCTTTGTGTGATTTGAAAATGAGTATGCACTCAGGGCAAATAATAATAGTTATGCCTAAGACACACTGAGCCCTTACTATGTGTCTGGCACTGACTTAAATACTTTATGTATATTACTCAAAACAACCCTCTGATCTGGGTCTCAACAGTATTCCCTTTTTATTTTTTAAAAAATAGGTTACTCTATTTTTTAAGACTTTATTTTTTTTTTTTTGAGAAGTTTTAAGTTCACAGCAAAATTGAGAAGAAGGTACAGAGATTTTTCTATATAATTCCTGTCCCCACACATGCATGGACCCCTCTATTATCAACACCACCTATAGTCAAACATTCGTTACAATTTATGAACTTACATTAAGATATCATTAAGAATCACTCAAAGTCCATAGTTCACATTACGGTTCTATGAGTCCGGACAAGTGTATGCATCCTTATAGTATCATACAGACTATTTTCACTGCCCTAAAAATCCCCTCTGCTCTGCCTACTCACCCCTCTTCCACTCTCCCTACCCCCTGGAAATCACTGATCTTTTTACATATCCATAGTCTTGCCTTTTCCAGAATGTCACATAATTGGAATCATGCAATATGTAGCTTTTTCAGATTGTCTTCTTTCACTTAGTAATATGCACTTAAGTTTCCTCCATGTCTTTTTGGGGTTTGAGAGCTCATTTCTAGTTAGTGCTGAATAATATTCCATTGTCTGAATGTACCAGTTGTTTTTTTTTTTTTTATCCATTCACCTACTGAAGGACATCTTGGTTGCTTCCAAGTTTTGGCAATTATGAATAAAGCTGCTATAAACATCTGTGTATGCAGGTTTCTGTGTGAACACAAGTTTTCAAATCCAAAAGAGCACAAGGTGCACAACTGCTGGATCATATGGTGAGAGTATGTTTAGCTTTGTAAAAAACCACCAAACTGTCTTCCAAAGTGGCTGTACCATTTTGCATCCTCTTCAGCAGTGAATAAGTGTTCCTGTTGTTCCATTTTCTCATCAGCATTTGGTGTTGTCAGTGTCATGGACTTTGGCCAGTCTAATAGACATGTAGTGGTATCTTATTTTTTTTAACTTGCATTTCCCGGCTGACTTACAATGTGTAGAGCAGCCTTTTCTAGGCTTATTTGCCATCTGTATATGTTTTTTGATGTGGTGTCTGTTAAGGTCTTTGACCATTTTTTATTTGGGTTGTTTGTTTTATTTTTGTTGAGTTTTAAGAGTTTTTTGTGTATTTTGGATAACAGTTCTTTATCATATGTGTCTTTTGCAAATATTTTCTCCCACTCTATGGCTTTCCTTCTCATTCTTTTGACATAGTTTTTAATTTTAATGAAGACCAAGTTATCAATTATTTGTTTTATGAATTGTGTCTTTGATGTTGTGTGTAAAAGTCACTACCATACCAACAGTCATTGAAGTTTTCTCCTATGTTATCTTCTAAGAGTTTTATAGTTTTGCATTTTACATTTAGGTCTGTGATCTATTTTGAATTAATTTTTGTGAAGGGTTTAAGGTCTGTACCTAGATTCATTTATTTGCATGTGGATTTCCCCATAAAGTTGCAAACTGTATTAGGTCAATTCCTTGCCTACCTTCATTCAATGTTGTATGCGCAGTAATAGCACAAAGGCTGGCACACAGCTGACAATCAATACAGGTATGTTGAAAGAATGAATTTAAACAGATGATTATGGTGCCACATGAGTAAAACGGTAATAGACACATAAATAAAGTACACAGAGTAATACTTGGCAGGACTAAATCTGGGTAATTGTCTGTTCAAGACACAGTTGCATATTGCAGGATTTTAGGATCTCAGCAGGAAACATTGGGTAATTAGTTTATTTCCTTACATAGGATTGAGCCAGTTTTAAAGAAACCAACAAAGGATGTGCAGGATGGCCCTGAGGCCTAAAGGGGAAGGGATGGAGTAATTACTGGACCCCAGAGAAGCTAGATGCTGCATGAAGAGTGCCATTTGATAGGAGCTGAGGCCTTCAGTAGAGGAACTCATTCAGCTGATGGCAAACTTACAAGGAGGGAGCTGAGAGAAGGAATAGCTTGTACTTGCTCTGTGCATTAGTGTTCTCTTGTTGCTGTAACAAATCTCCACAATCTTAGTGGCTTACACCAACACAAATTTATTATCTTACAGTCTTGTAGGTCAGAAGTCCTACATGGGTCTCACTGGGCTAAGTCAAGGTGTTAGCAAGGCTGTGTTCCTTCTGGAGACTTCAGGGGTCAATGGGTTCCCTTGCCTTTTTCAGCTTCTGGAGGGTACTGGCATTCCTTGGCTCTTGGCCCCTTCCTCTAGCTGTAAAGCCAGCAGGGTAGCATCTTCAAATCTCTCTCTGACTTTCAGACCTCCGCTTCTGTCCTTACATTGCCTTCTCTCTCCTCTCTCTCTCTCTCTCTAACCCTCCTACGTCCCTCTTATAAAGAACCTTGTGATTACATTGGGCCCACTGGGATAGAACAGACAAATCTCCCCATCTCAAAATTCTTAATCATACCTACAAATATCCTTTTTCCATAAAAGGTAATATATTCACAGGTTCTGGGGATTAATATGTGGATATCTTTGAGGGGCCATTATTCAGACTACCATATACCCTCTTTAACCTCTTTTCTCCTGCCAGTGTCTCCCATTGGCTCAATCCAACTGGAAGCCAGAGGGAAAGGAACCCATTGATGTAGTCTATGTAGATTAGCTTCCCTGGGTACAGTGCTTGATGAATTTGGAAGTATAATAAAATATATACAGAGAAGATCATATGAAGCCATTAATATTATTACTAGTTGTCATTTGGTTCTACCCTACACATTTTACAACCTGAATAGGATCTTTCATTTATAACTTTGATTCCTTTAATAATATGTGCTATGCCTCCACTGTGTATTTTTTGAAACTTAAAATTGTTATAAACATGAAATAATTGTATAGAAATGCCAATATTTGATTTGATTTATTTTGGTTTTATTCCTCTCAAATAAAAATCTCCTAGATCCAGAAAAACAAGGGAAAAAGTCAGCTCATTACAATTTTCTCTGACTTCAAATGTTTCAAAATACACAATCATTTAAATAATTTGAACAAACTATGATAACTATGTATTTGATTCAGTGGACAGAGATTTTTGTCCCACCCATCTAAGGTAATTGTAGTCATGTCATTGGGTTCTAGAGAATTATTGTTAATTTAAATAAGTATGTTCATATTTATGTGGCAAATTCTTAGACCAGGTATAGATTATTATCTTCAAATACTTAAGGCATATAAACCCAGTAAATATGTAAAAAGTCATAATTTAAAAGCAGCGGAAAGAACATGTTAAGGGATCGTTTAGAAAAGAATAAAAGAGAATGGAAAGATTTCTTTATTTGAGATTGAAAAGTGAAAGACATGCTGGAACTAAAGCAGTGATTAAGTGGCCAAAATGATACTTGTAAACAGTTAAGTGTTGACCAGGTGGGTGTTGGATAATTTAACTCCTTTTGCAATCTGTCTTCTCTGTTATGAAAGACTCTTGGTTTACATGGTAATAGCTGTTATCTTATGAAATGTTGTTCAAGATCTTGAAGATGTTTCTGAAATGTGTTATTGTAGTTATGAAACTTCCTAGTTACTACCAATATCTCTTCATTTTCAGGAGTTAGAGGAAAATGACTCAGTTAACCCAACCTAAATGATGTAGTACCTTGGTGAGGATTTATCATTATGGGCAACTATTCTTGAATATTGTCTTTCTCTGGTGCCCCTCCTTTATGGGAGTGCATTTCCCTAGCATATGAAGGTATTTCACACAAATTATTTCTTCTCTGAGGCAGTTGACAGACATTGACCTTAGGTATCGAAACATTTAAACGTGTCTGATTTTATAAGTAGGTTTGCTGGTACAGTCAGGAACCAGTTTCTTTCATCAGCATTTCCAGAAGTCACACATAAGCCTTGTAATAAACTATACCCAGGAATCACTAAGATACACTTTGCTTCCAGAGATCTAGTTAGTCTTTTAATCCTTCCTTACTCTAATCTTTCTTCTGATGTCTAGGTACTTGGTAGATAATTAAAGCTTTCTTTCACACATTGGGTTTGGCAAAATTATTTATATCTCAGGAAAATTGCATTGTTCTTTTCTTCTAAATTTTTTTCTAAATATTTTCTACATTTTTCTAAATTTTATACCATTCATCTCATTCAGCTGTATGTCAGGGTGATAAGGGGGAAACAACAATATTATTGTTTGTCTGTTAATTGAAAACTTCTGTATAAATATACATTTTTACAAGATGGACAAATCCACCTAGTATTATTTTACATCAAACAATTATTCAAGATTATTATAACCATTCCAAGATGAAGTCAGAAATCATTTATTTTTCTTCATTTTCGTTTAGTCATTTTACAAACCTTATCAAACAGGCACTATGTACTTGCACTATAATATGGTGTGCCCTCTTTGGGGGGATAGATATGTTTAATACATGCTTTTGTTTCCACATTACAACTGAACTGTACATGTTATATATTTTTTTATGCTCAAAGCTGGGGATAGGTTTAAGGTGAATTTAGTTATCAGTGGCATTGTACAATTGAGGAATTATGGAGTCTGATATAGAGAAGATGACAATTTTTTACCTCAGAAGAGATAAATAGGTAACTTATAGTTCAGTTGATAGGTTCAGTGACAGAGAAAACTATAGGATACTTACTGGAGGACATAGGAAGAGGAGTCAAGACAAAGAAGGGTCAATGAAGGGACCCCTTTGCATTTTCAAGGATAATTAAGGCTGACTGGGAGGAGGAAATAGTGATGAACTTGAGAGGATATTTCTTGTTCAAGGAACTGAAGCAGGTTGGCAAGGTGACATTGAGGATTTGAGAAGAAGGGAAGACTGGCTCCCAAGGAGACCAAGGACCACATCAGAGCAGGTCTTGTAAGTTAAGCCAAATACACCTTTTTAAGCTTCTGAGAGGATGTGTGACTAGTGAGAAGGTATTTACCTCTCGGTGCCTTAGTGTCCTTATATGGAAAATGTGGATAATAATGCTGGCTACCTCATATGGTACTTGTGAGAATAGAATGGTTTTATATATACATCCCATAAAACAGTGCCTGGCATAGTCAGTACTGGATAGATGCCAAGTTAACCATTGAAGAATTTAAAGCAGGAAAATGTCACCATATATAAAATCTCATCCAGAGCGGACGTCTTTCTTTATGATATGTTTGCTATTTCCTTTATCATTATGGGATTTTTATGGTTTTCTTGGAATAATAGGGTAAACTAAGTGAATAATTGCTTAATCACCAGGAAATTCATTAAAAATAGTTTAACTGAAAGTTAATTTTCAGACCACTTAATTAATAAGCACTCAACCTTTCCCTTTTTAGAATAATTTATCATGTTTTTCCACAGTCTGTATTTGGACAGCTACCATAAACACAGCTTGATCAGCTCAATATTCTGCATAAATCTAACAGAAACCAGAGGTTCTCTGGCTGTATCTGTTTCCTGAAGAGAACAGTTCATGCCAAGTTTCTGTGGCAAAGGTCAGTAGTTAATAGATACTGTGGTACACTTAATAACCCTATGAAATCCTGGATGTTAAACCACAACTTGGAATCATAGCTGTATTTTTCAGATGTGTTCTTTTGCACATAGCTTTAGGTGCAGAAAGAGATTTCCTGAACATTTCCACTTCTTTTCTTTCAAGTGTATCTAACTTAAAAAAATATGTTTTTGAGTTATTTCCACCAATGCCGCCCTTGTTTCTTTCATTTACACACTCCTTCAAGGTAAAATTAGAACATCAGTAATTGCAAAGAAACATTTTATTGAATAACAAAGCACAACTGTTAGTGCTGTTCAAAATTACATAGGAATAAAGATAATGGCAGCCAGTTTAAAGCATTGCAGAGTCTTCCCTTGCCTTCCCTTCCCTTTGTTTCCCTGTTTCTCTCTGTATATTAAATCATCTCTGTAGACAGAACTCTGGTATTTATTTCCATTAAGATTTGGATGTTTTCCAAATCATTTTCAATTCAAAATTATAAATGAGTAGTTGAAAAACAATAAAATGTATCAATATTAAAACATTCCACTTAAAGAAGAAATATTTGAAACTTTCACATAGCATGTCTACCCATAAATTTGGTGTTGTCTGTTGAGGTGAGTGTATTTTTATGTGTATGCTAATTAGGGCAATAAGATGATTTTTATGATTGTAAACATGCCCTGTCCTACTCTATCTGTTTGCCTTTTATATTTAAGTGCAAAAAGAAAGAGTACTCTCTGTCCATAAGATTGGAATTTGAATTGAGGCTGTATAGAATATAGCTAGTGTACTGTAATTGCTAGAGGTGCTCTGTTGATTTTATATATATTGATTGAATAGATTGCACTTGAATGGCATCTACGTGAAATCTAATTACAGCTTTGGAATTAAAAATGGAAATGGTCCAGTCCAAATGGAGTTGTAATAATGTTCTTAAACATTCAGTTCTTAAACTGAATAGAAGAATAGTGGAACTGAAAAGAACCTGGGAGATCATCTAGCCCTACCCCTCATAGGAACAGGTGACAACACTAATGTTACCGAGTCCAAGCTTCTACTGCTCACCGTACGAAGGCAAATAAATTGAGAGATGAGGTGTTGGGGCAAAGAATAGCAACTTTATTTGGAAAGCCAGCAGACCAAGAAGATGGTGGACTAGTGTCCCAAACAACCATCTTACTTGAGTTAGAATTCAAGCTTATTTTATACTAAAAGGGGAGGGGATGTGGCTCATTGTTGCAAACTTCTGGGTGCCAGAACATTTGTTCTTAAAGCTATCCACATAGGTCTGGTCACAATGTTCCTATAAACCTCCAACAAGACAAATGTTATTCTCTGTACCACAACTTTTTATATCTATATGAATGAAAAGTGTTATACCTTTAAAGGTCAAGCCTGGGAGACAGAGCCTTGAGAATGGGCTATCGTGTATATTTTAGGCTATAGGCAACATTCTTTTACAAGGATGCAGAGCCAGCACGACTGAGCACAGGCAACAGAGAACAAACGTTAGAGCTAAAGGAATAGATCCAATATGGAGTTGGGTTTGTTCTTCTCTGTTACACTAAAAGCCAGTAAGGTGAGATTGATAACCATTGTTGTTGGCAAGTGGGGCCCCTACCTTAGATGGAAGAAAGGAGCATTCCCAGATTTCTGCTAAGTCCAGCTGGTCTTTCCTCATTTCTCCTTGGTGGTCATTATTTTCAGCTATAGAAATATTTATAAAAGTAATGTGTGCATTTCCATAAAGACAATGAGTTATTTCTTTCTTACTCTGCCTGTCCCAATAGCCTGTCATGAGGAACTTCAGCTTTGAGGGAAAAGGCGACAATTCAAGCACCTTCCATCTGCCCCACTAATCATCCTCCAATCACCTTATATCCGTAATTTTATAATAAACACTTTCATTTGATAGGACTTGAAACCACACTAATAATGTTGGGTACTTCCCTCTGTTTTTTTCTTAGAATTATTTCTTCTTTTTCATTTTTCTAGTTAACTTCTTTTATAGTCAAAGAAATAAAAAGCTTGTATTGTCGCCCTTCCAACATCGGTAACATATTCTAACTAACCAGTGTATTACTGAGAACCAGAAAATGTATTAATTATTCTGGAACTGGAGAATGGAACTTGATTTAGGAGGGCAACTTTATGTCAGGGTCTTGAGGAGCTCGCAGTCCAAAGTAGGCTGTCAGAGAATTCCCATATCTTGTAGGATGGGCCTGCCTCAGTGTTTCTGCCTCTCTGAGTAATTGGCTGGGAGCATGTGTATAGTGGTGGTGTGGCCTTTGCATGTATATAGTGCTGGTTCACGGTGCAGCAGCTGGAAATGTGAATCTGTGACTCTCCCTGTGGCAGAAGATGCCTAGTGTTGTATTTTCATGGTTGCTACACACTCTCATCAAATGTGGAACTTATTTCCCTTCTGCATCAGTCTGTGCTGGGACTATGAGCTGTTTTGGCTGATGCAATGCAACAGAAGTGACTGTGTATAACTTCTGTGACTGAGCCTTAGGTCTGCAGTGTCTTCCTTCACTGCTTGTAGTGATCTCTCTTGGAAATGAGATGCCACATAAGAAGTCTGCATACACTGAGATGACCATGAAGAAGCCCACTTTAGCCACATAAAGAAAACAAGTCCACATAGAAGAGCACAATGGTGCCAAACAGGTGAACAAAGACTTTTTGGATCTATTTCCCAGCCCAGATAGCAGGAATGCAACTGAGAGACTGACCTCAGCCAATACTGCATGGAGCAGAAGCACTGCCTGGGAAAGCTCTGCTCAAAATCCTGACCCAAAGAATTATGAACAAATACAGTGGTTGTGATTTTTAAATCTCTAAGTTTTGGGTGCATTTGTTACCATAAAGATGAATCTGCCATAGCATCCCTGCCACACTCAGGTATTGGCTATGAGTAGCCTGCAAGAGGACTGCAATCATGGTGCAGCAGCTGGGGCTGTCAATCAATCACACTGAAACAGACAATCAACTGAAATAAAATTCAGTGTCTTTTGCACTAACAAAGACTTTACATGTGCGTTATTGACTTAATGACCAAATACAGGTGAAGGCCTGCAAGATGGAGAAGAGCCTGTTGTGGAGAATAGAAAGGCAGTGAGGAAATTGTTTTTGGAGGGTGGAGAAAATTCAGCCTGTTTCATTTGTTGGTGGAATGTTTGATAACACTGTACCTATGATATCCTGGAAGAGAGGAATGTATCTAATTAACTCATGGATCTGGCTATGGGTGTTTGTCCCATATTGAAAATGCTAACTGACTTCATTTAAGAACCTATTTTGAAGTAAGGTGAGAGAAATCAACAAAAAAAGGAGCTGTTTCATTTTCAAGCAGAATTTAGAGGAACTACATGTAACTTAGGACTTGCCAGGGTTGATAATAAAACTGATTCTCAGTCTCAGCTTCTCTAACTGGTACAAAGTCCCCAAGGCTCTCTGGATACAGAACCAAGATCAAATCCAGGTGCTTGCCTGTAAAATGTGACCTCAAGGTCAATATCAAGTCAAGGGTATTTGTGGAAGACCCTTTATTAGGATCTCAGAAAATTTGAAAACGTAGTGCTTTGACCTCTCAGTTTGACAGAAGAGCTTCTATGAATCTTAAGTGACTTGTCCCATGACACCTGATTCACAAACCAAAGTAGAGGGAAGCATGTCTTGAAGATATTTGTAGATGTGGCCTTTGTCTACTGGTGTGCATTATAATTTTTTATTTAATTTTATTTTTTTCACTTTGTTGTTATTTTCAGTTTTATTGAGATATAATTGACATAAAACACTGTATAAATTTAAGGTGTACAACATAATGATTTGATTTACATACACCATGAAATGATTACCATGATAGGTTTAGTGAACACCCATTATTTCATATAGGTACAACAGTAAAGAAATAGAAGAAAAATTTTTTTGCCTTGTGATGAGAACACTTGGGATTTACTCTCTTAACAACTTTCATTTGTAACACACAGCAGTTGTAATTATCTTTATCGTTGTACATTACATCTCTAGTACTTATTTATACTATAATTGGAAGTTTGTACATTTTGACTACCTTCATCAAGTTCCCCCTCCCCTCCACCCCTGGCTCTGGTAGCCACAAATCTGATCTCTTTTTCTATGAATTTGTTTATTTGTTTTTGAAGTATAATTGATCTACAACACTATTTTAATTCCTGATACACAGCATAGTGATTCAATATTTCTCTACATTTCAAAATGATCACCATGATAAGTCTAGTTGTCATCTGTCACCATACAAAAATATTACATAATTATTGACTACATTCCTCACACTTTACATTTCATACCTGTGGCTCATATATTTTGTAACTGAAAGTTTATACCTCTTAATCTCTCTCACCTATTCCTCTCCACCCACCATCTGGAAACCACTTGTTTGTTCTCTGTATCTATGACTTTGTTTCTCTTTGGTTATATTTGTTCATTTGTTTTGTTTTTTAGATTCCACATATAAGTGAAATCATACAGTACTTGTCTTTCTTTGTCTGACTTATTTCACTTAGCATAATACCCTCTGTGTGCATCCATGTTGTTGCAAATGGCAAGATTTCATTCTTTTTTATGACTGAGTAATGCCCACTATCACCACTTTTATTCAACATAATATTGGAAGTCCTAGCCACAGCAACAAGACACGAACAAGAAATAAAAGGAATCCAATTGGAAAGGAAGAACTGTCATTGTTTGTGGGTGATATGATTCTGTATGTAGAAAACCCTAAAGACACCATGAAAAAACTACTAGAACTCATCAATGAATTTGGTAAACTTGCAAGATTAAAAATTAATATACAAAAATCTGTTGTGTTTCTATACACTAACAATGAACTATCAAAAAGAGAAATTAAGAAACAATCCCGTTCACAATTGCATAAAAAGAATAAAATACCTGGGAATAAATCTAACTAAGGAGGTAAAAGACCTGGACTCAGAGAGCTGAGATACTGATGAAAAAAATTGAAGATGACACAAACAGAAGGTTATACTGTGTTAATGGATTGGCAGAATTAATATTGTTAAAATGATCATACTATCCAAGGCAATCTATAGATTCAATGCAATCCCTATCAAAATACTAATGGCATTTTTCACAGAAATAGAACAAATAATTCTAAAATTTGTATGTAAACAGAAAGACCCTGAATAGGCAAAACAATTTTAAGAATAAAAAACAAAATAGGACGTATCATGCGCCCTGATTTCAAACTATACTACAAAGCTACAGTAATCAAAACCGTATGGCACTGGCACAAAAACAAACACATAGGTCAATGAAGATCTATGTGAATAGAGAGCCCAGAAACGAACCCACACTTATATGGGCAGTTAATCTACAACAAAGGAGGTGATAATATACAACAAGGAGAAGACAGACTCTTCAATAAATGGTGTGGGGGGAAAACTGGACAACTGCATGCAAAAGAACCAAACTGTACTACTTTCTCACACTATATACAAAAATAAACTCAAAATGGATTCAAGACTTAAATGTAAGAGCTGAAACCATAAAACTTCTAGAAGAAAATAGGCAGTACACTTTTTGACATTGTTCTTAGCAATACTTTTTGGATATGTCTCAGTCAAGGAAAACAAAAGCAAAAGTAAACAAATGAGACTACATCAAACTAAAAAAGCTTTTGCACAGCAAAGGAAACTATCAACAAAATGGAAAGGCTGCCTACTGAATGGGAGAAGCTATTTGTAAACTGTATATCTGACAAGGGGTTAATATCCAAAATATACAAAGAACTCATACAACTCAACATCAAAAACAAACAAACAAACAAAAAACCCAATTTCAACATGGGCAGAGGGCCTGAATAGACAGTTTTCCAAAGAAGACATACGGATGGTCAACAGGCACATGAGAAGATGTGCAACATCACTAATCATTATGGAAATGTAAATCAAAACCACAATGAGATATCATCTCACACCTGTCAGAATGGCTGTTATCAAAAAGACAAGAAATAACAAGTGTTGTCAAGGATGTGGAGAAAAGGGAGCCCTCATGCACTGTTGGTGAGACTGTAAATTGGTATAGCCACTATGGAAAAAAGTATGGAGATTCTTAAAAAAAAAATAGAACTACCATACAATCTAGCAATTCCACCTCTGGGTATTTATCCAAAGAAAACAAAAACACTAATTCGAAAAGATATATGCACCCCTATATTCATTGCAACACTATTTACAATAGCCAAGATATGGAAGCATCTAAGTGCTCATCAGCAGATGAATGGATACGGAATACCTTGTAATTTGATATACAGGAAAGTCATATTTTATAGAAACTGTACCAGTTTGGACTGAAAGGGTTAAGAGTTTGAAATGAAAAGAGATGACCCCTGAGCCCCCAAATTTTACAGGCAAGAAGCAAGCAGAGAAAACCACTCAACTGAAGACATGGGCACTGTTTTATGGAACATGAAACAGAGGGTGAAATCATGCTCTGAGGAGAATCACTCCATGGGAGCAGAGGTGGATTGTAATTAATGGACACTTCCTGTCCTCAGAGCAATAGGAATTGGTGACATATGCTCAGTGAATTTTAAGGTTGTTATGGATAAGTGACTATTGTGTGTCTCCTGTTCCCCCCTTTTGGAATGAGAAGGTCTACTTCAGTTATTGTCTCTGTTTCCCCATTATATGGTTGGATGACAGTAGGGGAAGACCCCTTTTTGGTTTTTATTCATATGTCTCTGAAGTTAAGATGCTGCACCCAAAGAACTGTGTTTGAAGAAATTATTCTCATCTGGACCTGATTTAGATAAAGAAATCCTGGTCCTCAAGCCTGGGCCTGATGCTATAATAGAATGAAATTTTGAAATTTGGGGGAGAGGGTTGAGTGTATTTTATCTGAGGGAAGGAATTGTGGACAGAGGGCAGAATATGTGTTTCCAAAATTGGTCACAAAAATACTTCTCATCCCACATGCTAGTTTGCAATGTGACGTTTCCTTAACTGTATTAATTATGGAGTCTATTTCTCCTCTGCGGGTATCTGGGCTATCCCTGTTCCCTGTTTGACCAATAGAATACAGCAGAAATGACTTTTTGCATCTTCCCAGTCTTGGCTTTAAAAAGTCTTTAGTTTCTATCTTCACCACTTGGAAGCCAGTGGCCCTATAAGAAACCCCACTATCCTAAGACCACCATGCTGTGAAGAAGCCCAGACTAGCCATATGGAGAGAGAACAGCCATGTGGAGGAACGCTTAGTCACCAGCAATGTGAGTGAAGCCTTCTTGGATCTTCAAGCCCAGCCCAGTTACCAGCTGACTGCTGCTGACTTAATGTCCCTTGTGCAGCAGCAGAACAATACTGACCCATATCCGAACCCATATATTCATGAGAAGATAAAATAGTTATTGTTTAAAACACTTTTGGAGAAGTTGGTCATGTAGCAATAACTGCCAGTCTTATAATGCTCTAGCTTCCCCTGCATCAGTTGTTCAGTTTCCTTAGTATGTGCCTGCCTGCAGTCCAGGAACAAACATAGCTGCTGTGCTTATTGGGGATGCTGATTTGTGCTGCCTATGCAATTGTAGTTTTTGATCAATTATGTCATTTTGTGTCCCTCCTCCGATTCTAAGTTGTTAATTTATTGACTCCAGAATATTTCTTCATAGAAAACAAAAGAACAGAACAAAATACAACATGAAACAAAATTTCCTTCCTTTGCTGCATTTTTCTCCTGTGAATACTTTTCGTTAATCTTCCTGAAATATGCCTTAATTTTAGTTCAATAGTTTCCCTCCTTTCATTCTCAGAACTTTAATGAATTTGTTTGTAATTTAATACATTTACAATCATTCAGTGTTTAGGTGGGAGGAGTAAACTTGAGTGTCTAATCTATATTCTGGAACAAGGAGTCCATTCATCCACATTCTAATCAACATTTACTCATTTATCTCCTTATTACTTCAACAAAAAGATTGTCTTACATAAAGCATCATATTAGGTCTTAAGCATATTCTGTAGGAGCTTACAATACAGTGAAGGAGGCAACCATTTAAACAGGTAACTAACACAAGTCAAGGTGAAATGAAAGCTGAAAGGAAGTCGCATACAATGTGTAGTTTGGTCACAGAAATGTAGCTGTTAAATCTGATGTGGGAATGTGGAGATAACTTCACAGGGAAGGGAACATGTGAGCACCTAGCACTTAGCATAGTGTGCTCAGGTAGGCATATGAAGTATATTTAATTGAAATGCTTAATCTTGAGTCTGGTGTAAGTATGCCTTCAGTAGGTAGACAAGATAAGATGGATTTTCATACCCAGAGAAAAGCAGGAATAATCGCTTGAAAGAGCCAACAATGGTAGCAGGAAGTTTCATAGCATATCTGGAATACTGGATTTGTGGAGTGATAAAGTGACCCATTTGGCTCTAAAAGGGCAATGAAACTGATGGCAGAATATAAATAATTTGTAAGGAGATATATATATTTCTTTTTAGTTGATACTGGGAAGATCTAGAATATTCTTGAATATAGTAGTGATGAAATATGAAAAGAAAATAATGATGGGATTATATTGACATGGAAATGGTTACGATATGAAAGATAAAGAATAGAGGAAAAGCAAAGAAACTTTCTAGATTTTTAGCTGAGGGATGAATATTTAGCTATTTTAGCAATGAAAACAAGTGATAAACTGTGAAGTATTGCAAAAAATCTGAATCAGAGCTTTCCAATTGAATCTGTTTTCATATAACATAATTAACATGGAAATTGTGGCAAAGGATCTTTCTGTGGTTCAGATACTCATGCTTGTCCTCCACAGCTGTGATCCCATGACCTAGATTGTGAAATTGAGCTGCCACTTAGTCTGATTCATTAAACAACATCCTAAAAATAGCCACTGAAGTAGTAACATGAAATCTTACCAAATGGCTGTTAATGGAGATCTAAAAACCCATTATCTGGTAACTTACGCATATTTCTTTTTTTCTGATAAAAATAGATTACTCAGATCATAGGTAGCTTTTAATTGCATTTAAAGGAACTCACTGAACAAACTCATTTCTAGTGGAAATGCAATGAAATTCTTTTAGCCTCAATCCCAAGAAAATAAGAAAAAAAGTGGTTAAATGATATTTCAAACCAAGCTAATTTATTGAATTTTACGGACAATTTAGAAAATTTTATACCACACTTGTACCTGAAGTATCTGAAAAGAAATCCCATTGGATTCACAATTTTAATAATTCTTACCTTTATGCCACATACTATATTATTCCATCACTTAAAAATTTTCTGAATTGTTAACTTATTTTCCCAACTTTCTCACTCCAGGCTTCTTACCTGCAGGTCTTCACCCTCTTTTTTTTTTTTTTTTTTTTTTTTTTTAAACATCTTTATTGAAGTATAATTGCTTTACAATGGTGTGCTAGCTTCTGCTTTACAACAAAGTGAATCAGTTACACATATACATATGTTGCCATATCTCTTCCCTCTTGCATCTCCCTCCCTCCCACCCTCCCTATCCCACCCCTCTAGGTGGTCACAAAGCACCGAGCTGATCTCCCTGTGCTATGCGGCTGCTTCCCACTAGTTATCTATTTTACATTTGGTAGTGTATATATGTCCATGACACTCTCTCACCCTGTCACATCTCACCCCTCCCCCTCCCCATATCCTCAAGTCCATTCTCTAGTAGGTCTGTGTCTTTATTCCCATCTTGCCACTAGGTTCTTCATGACCTCTTTTTTTTTTTTTTTTTTTCCCTTAGATTCCATATATATGTGTTAGCATACTGTATTTGTTTTTCTCTTTCTGACTTACTTCACTCTGTATGACAGACTCTAACTCCATCCACCTCATTACAAACACCTCCATTTCATTTCTTTTTATGGCTGAGTAATATTCCATTGTATATATGTGCCACATCTTCTTTATCCATTCATCCGATGATGGACACCTAGGTTGCTTCCATGTCCTGGCTATTGTAAACAGAGCTGCAATGAATATTTTGGTACATGACTCTTTCTGAATTATGGTTTTCTCAGGGTATATGCCCAGTAGTGGGATTGCTGGGTCATATGGTAGTTCTATTTTTAGTTTTTTAAGGAACCTCCATACTGTTCTCCATAGTGGCTGTATCAATTTACATTCCCACCAACAGTGCAAGAGTGTTCCCTTTTCTCCACACCCTCTCCAGCATTTATTGTTTCTAGATTTTTTGATGATGGCCATTCTGACCGGTGTGAGATGATACCTCATTGTAGTTTTGATTTGCATTTCTCTAATGATTAAAGATGTTGAGCATTCTTTCATGTGTCTGTTGGCAATCTGTATCTCTTCTTTGGAGAAATGTCTATTTAGGTCTTCTGCCCATTTTTGGATTGGGTTGTTTGTTTTTTTGTTATTGAGCTGCATGAGCTGCTTGTAAATCTTGGAGATTAATCCTTTGTCCGTTGCTTCATTTGCAAATATTTTCTCCCATTCTGAGGGTTGTCTTTTGGTCTTGTTTATGGTTTCCTTTGCTGTGCAAAAGCTTTTAAGTTTCATTAGGTCCCATTTGTTTATTTGTGTTTTTATTTCCATTTCTCTAGGACCTGGGTCAAAAAGGATCTTGCTGTGACTTATGTCATACAGTGTTCTGCCTATGTTTTCCTCTAAGAGTTTGATAGTGTCTGGCCTTACACTTAGGTCTTTAATCCATTTTGAGTTTATTTTTGTGTATGGTGTTAGGGAGTGTTCTAATTTCATACTTTTACATGTACCTGTCCAATTTTCCCAGCACCACTTATTGAAGAGGCTGTCTTTTCTCCACTGTATATGCTTGCCTCCTTTATCAAAGATAAGGTGACCATATGTGCGTGGGCTTATCTCTGGGCTTTCTATCCTGTTCCATTGATCTATATTTCTGTTTTTGTGCCAGTACCAAACTGTCTTGATTACTGTAGCTTTGTAATATAGTCTGAAGTCAGGGAGCCTGATTCCTCCAGCTCCATTTTTCGTTCTCAAGATTGCTTTGGCTATTCGGGGTCTTTTGTGTTTCCATACAAATTGTGAAATTTTTTGTTCTAGTTCTGTGAAAAATGCCAGTGGTAGTTTGATAGGGATTGCATTGAATCTGTAGATTGCTTTGGGTAGCAGAGTCATTTTCACAATGTTTATTCTTCCAATCCAAGAACATGGTATATCTCTCCATCTATTTGTATCATCTTTAATTTCTTTCATCAGTGTCCTATAATTTTCTGCATACAGGTCTTTTGTCTCCTTAGGTAGGTTTATTCCTAGGTATTTTATTCTTTTTGTTGCAATGGTAAACGGGAGTGTTTTCTTAATTTCACTTTCAGATTTTTCATCATTAGTATACAGGAATGCAAGAGATTTCTGTGCATTAATTTTGTATCCTGCTACTTTACCAAATTCATTGATTAGCTCTAGTAGTTTTCTGGTAGCATCTTTTGGATTCTCTATGTATAGTATCATGTCATCTGCAAACAGTGACAGCTTTACTTCTTCTTTTCCGATTTGGATTCCTTTTATTTCTTTTTCGTCTCTGATTGCTGTGGCTAACACTTCCAAAACTATGTTGAATAATAGTGGTGAGAGTGGGCAACCTTGTCTTGTTCCTGATCTTAGTGGAAATGGTTTCAGTTTTTCACCATTGAGGACAATGTTGGCTGTGGGTTTGTCATATACGGCCTTTATTATGTTGAGGAAAGTTTCCTCTATGCCTACTTTCTGCAGGACTTTTATCATAAATGGGTGTTGAATTTTGTCGAAAGCTTTCTCTGCATCTATTGAGATGATCATATGGTTTTTCTCCTTCAATTTGTTAATATGATGTATCACGTTGATTGATTTGCGTATATTGAAGAATCCTTGCATTCCTGGAATAAACCCCACTTGATCATGGTGTATGATCCTTTTAATGTGCTGTTGGATTCTGTTTGCTAGTATTTTGTTGAGGATTTTTGCATCTATGTTCATCAGTGATATTGGCCTGTAGTTTTCTTTCTTTGTGACATCTTTGCCTGGTTTTGGTATCAGGGTGATGGTGGCCTCGTAGAATGAGTTGGGGAGTGTTCCTCCCTCTGCAATATTTTGGAAGAGTTTGAGAAGGATAGGTGTTAGCTCTTCTCTAAATGTTTGATAGAATTCGCCTGTGAAGCCATCTGGTCCTGGGCTTTTGTGTGTTGGAAGATTTTTAATCACAGTTTCAATTTCAGTGCTTGTGATTGGTCTGTTCATATTTTCTATTTCTTCCTGGTTCAGTCTCGGCAGGTTGTGCATTTCTAAGAATCTGTCCATTTCTTCCAGGTTGTCCATTTTATTAGCATAGAGTTGCTTGTAGTAATCTCTTATGATCGTTTGTATTTCTGCAGTGTCAGTGGTTACTTCTCCTTTTTCATTTCTAATTCTATTAATTTGAGTCTTCTCCTTTTTTCTCTTGATGAGTCTGGCTAATGGTTTATCAATTTTGTTTATCTTCTCAAAGAACCAGCTTTTAGTTTCATTGATTTTTGCTATTGTTTCCTTCATTTCTTTTTCATTTATTTCTGATCTGATCTTTATGATTTCTTTCCTTCTGCTAGCTTTGGGGTTTTTTTGTTCTTCTTTCTCTAATTGCTTTAGGTGCAAGGTTAGGTTGTTTATTCGAGATGTTTCCTGTTTCTTGATGTAGGCTTGTATTGCTATAAACTTCCCTCTTAGAACTGCTTTTGCTGCATCCCATAGGTTTTGGATCGTCGTGTCTCCATTGTCATTTGTTTCTAGGTATTTTTTGATTTCCCCTTTGATTTCTTCAGTGATCACTTCGTTATTAAGTAGTGTATTGTGTAGCCTCCATGTGTTTGTATTGTTTACAGATCTTTTCCTGTAATTGATATCTAGTCTCATAGCGTTGTGGTCGGAAAAGATACTTGATACGATTTCAATTTTTTAAAATTTACCAAGGCTTGATTTGTGACCCAAGATATGATCTATCCTGGAGAATGTTCCATGAGCACTTGAGAAAAATGTGTATTCTGTTGTTTTTGGGTGGAATGTCCTATAAATATCAATTAAGTCCATCTTGTTTAATGTATCATTTAAAGCTTGTGTTTCCTTATTTTTTTTCATTTTGGATGATCTGACCATTGGTGAAAGTGGGGTGTTAAAGTCCCCTACTATGATTGTGTTACTGTCGATTTCCCCTTTTATGGCTGTTAGTGTTTGCCTTATGTATTGAGGTGCTCCTATGTTGGGTGCATAAATATTTACAATTGTTATACCTTCCTCTTGGATCGATCCCTTGATCATTATATAGTGTCCTTCTTTGTCTCTTGTAATTGTCTTTATTTTAAAGTCTATTTTGTCTGATATGAGAATTGCTACTCCAGCTTTCTTTTGATTTCCATTTGCATGGAATATCTTTTTCCATCCCCTCACTTTCAGTCTGTATGTGTCTCTAGGTCTGAAGTGGGTCTCTTGTAGACAGCATATATATGGGTCTTGTTTTTGTATCCATTCAGCCAGTCTGTGTCTTTTGGTGGGAGCATTTAATCCATTTACATTTAAGGTAATTATCGATATGTATGTTCCTATTCCCATTTTCTTAAATGTTTTGGGTTTGTTATTGTAGGTGTTTTCCTTCTCTTGTGTTTCTTGCCTAGAGAAGTTCCTTTAGCATTTGTTGTAAAGCTGGTTTTGTGGTGCTGAACTCTCTCAGCTTTTGCTTGTCTGTCTTCACCCTCTTGATTATGAAGGTCTCACCTGTTGTCTACTTATGAAAACTTCCTTTCAATAAGAGAGAGAAATTTTATTCAGTGTTACAAATGAATAAAAGATAAATGGACTTCTGGCTGTCCTGAACCTTGAAATCCTAAATAAAAATCAACTTTCTGAACTGCAAAAAATCTTTCATTTCTCTCCTCCTCATTCCACTCTGTCGTCTAATGACACTAAGTTCATTAAGGTGTCAGTGGTTGATATTTCTCCCTGAGCATATTTGCACTTTAAAGGCTTTTTGAACAAATGTCTAAAATATTGAAAGAAAAAAATTTCAAAGATCTTGAAGCATGAAATGCAGGAAAAATGGAAGAGATGACAGGTGGTCAACTTGAAATTTCATGAAGTGAGTTTTCTGGGGAAAGGAATTTAATAATTAGGGAACAAGTTTGGGGAAGAAGTGTCTTCCCAGGATTTAGAAATAACATCATACTGGGAACTATCAAATTTTTCACTTTATAAGGCCATCATTTGGTCAGCTAGTCACATTTCCTTGTGTTTACATTATCTCAGCCCAGACCATCTGAAATTTAACTATGAAACAGACTAGTGAAGTTATCAATTATGAAGAAAAATCAAACAGGGAAAATACCTTTACTTAGAGTCAGTGGGAGTATTGGCACTTCTGTCTTACGAATGCCATGCTATTAGAAAACAGAGACAGTCAACATTGTAACTTGGAAATAAGAGCATACTATTAGATGTGGGCATAGAAAAAGAATAAATGCACAGAAAGGATTTAAAATATTGACTTACAATGAGGGAAATAAAATGGCAAGTGGCAATGTTTTATTATTGTACTATGAAAAACAAACCTCCCAAATGTTCAAAACAAACTATTCCAGTATTACAAAATCTCATTAGCAATTAATCATAAGAGTATATAGACACAAATGAGATTAGAAATAATATTTCTAGAAGGTACTTTAATTCCAAATCTGCATGGACATAGAAACCTTGAGCACATTAACATGACCTATTGTAATTAGAACTCAGCCAAGATAGGGCACTAAAGACAATTTATGGGATTGGAGCCCTGTAAGAGCTGCATAACCTGATGAATCATTTCCCCAAACTCTGCTGTAGTTCCAGGGCTCTCATAATTCTAGTGATAAAAGCACCTAATGAAACAGTTCTGAGGAGGAAGCATGTTTATCAAACTTTACTAATTGTGTTATCCTTTCACTATCTCGTAGCTGCACTGATGAGACCCTAAGGGAAGACTGTCTACTATCAAAGGAAGACTCCAATTCATCTCTACTTAAAAGCGGTAATTTTTCTCCTCTAAAAAAAAAAGTTGGCAGTGAGAGGAAGATGATTCTTTTCTTTCAATCCAAGAGAAAATTGAATCTCAAAGTGTAAAATAGTAAAAAGGTGTCTTAACCACTTCTTTCCTAATTTAGGCCCCTTTGGCTACACTCCACTGGTTGTGCCAACAGTCCTCATTTCAGAGTAAAAGAAAAGCTATATGTCTGGATTTATTTTTAACTACCCAACTTGGTAAAGGTATATTAAAACACAAATACAACATGCTATTTCAATTAGCGTTGCAAAATTTATACCCACTATTTTCTGCTTCTCCTCTTCTTATTCTTGTAGATTCAGAGAGAAGCAAATGGAACTGAAAATAGGATTTTTAAAAATATGTATCTTTCCATTTTTTATATTAGAATATCTTTCTCTCCATTCCGTTCTCACTCTTTAAATACATCTCCTCACACAGAAAGGGGCTGGTAGTCATTTATATTCAGAGTAAAACGCATTCATTCTAGTTTATTAAGTCTCTTATTACCATTTTCTAACTATTTAACTCTAAAAAAACAAAAAAAATATTTTAACTCTTATAAAAGCAGGGACCACAAAACAGCAGCTTGCCAAATAAATGTATGTTTTATTCGGTAGATGATATTTTAAAAAATAATTTGAATTAGGTGCCAATATTTTAAAATGGAGATATTTTAGAAAAAAAATGGAATTCCTCCTTGGTAAAATGTCTGTAATGGAGAATGCTTCAGAATAATCAGTATTGTGCTACAGATCTGGCATGTTAGCCTAGTTTTAGTCCTTGGTGGGTGAGATGATCAGCCAAATCTAGTAATTGGTAGAAAGGGCCAAGTACCTGAGACAGCTGTTTTAAGCCTCATTTTGCTTTCTTTCAAAAATGGATTTTTAATGGTGAAATTCTGGTCTTTTTACTTAGCTTGAATGAATGTTAGAACTAGTTTTCAGTAGTGAAACTAAAGGTATTCAGCAAGATGTATGCACCAGCTGCTCATGTATGTTTTTAAATCCTGCAAAGATGATTATGGGTCATGCCTGAGCACCCCAGGTTGTTCTCTAATCCATCCTTGTATATGCATTGGTTTAGGAGCTTTTAGGATTGCATCATACCAGCAAGAGGGCACAGAACAGTACCTCAGGAATCTTTCAGTTCCTGCCTTGAGGAAACCTTTAATAATGCTGTGATCAGAGCACCTAAAAGGCCAGAGTGAGACTTCTAGAAAGAACATGTTATATTAACTTTTTCTTTCCTTGGTTGCCACTCAGTGTGTGTCTAAAAAAAAAGTCTGTGTGTGGCAGATTTTGGTCTAAAAGGTGCTTTCCTTATAACCTGGTAGTGAGTTTGTGGATGAGAAGCTAACCTGCATCACCCCAGACTTCTTTGGCCACCGCTGCTGTCTGGAAAAACCTAGGAGTTGTGCATTTCCAAACTGGATTAGGTCCACTTGCAGTACTCCTCTTGAAAAATAAGGTTTGGCAACTCTAGGTCCCCACTATTTGACAGGGAACAACCAGAAAGACCTGAGAAGTAGCTGCATCCTTTACTGAGTCATGTAGTCTCTACTTCCCACAGTAAGCACCACTTGCTCTTGCCTTAATCCCAGCCTGGTGCTCTTATTTACATTTCCTGCCTGGCCCCATGGGCATTGGTACCTGTGATCCCTCCATTGAAGGAATTTTAGATTCTGTCAAACAGGTGTGGGAGCAGATTTAAGCTTAGACCACTTATCTTGGTGTTCAAAATCATGTATACGAATAGCTCTGAAGATAAACTTACATTTATTCATTTTGGTTCTTAGAATGGATTAGATAGGCCTTGAGGCTCACTGAACTGTCCTTATTCATTTCTTTTCTCTTTCCTATCCTGTCATCTTATTCTTTCTCATCCTCTGCCCCTAATATCACAAAGCTGGAGCTCCAGAGGTTTTACCTCTCCCCACCCTCATAGTGCTAATGCTAGCTAATGGAAACCATCTATAGCTCAGTGACCCGTGGCTTTAAATAGGCCAGCAACTAGAGCACCAGAATTTAGAATGAGTAGATGCTTCCAAAATCCTCTAATGACTGTATGGAGGAGGGTACATCAAAGGAAGGATACAGGTCCAGGACACAAGTACAGCTGGTGGGAAATAAAGTCAGGAGTCTGTGACCCAGTGTGTGTGTGTGTGTGCACGTATGCAAATTATGGTGAATATTAAAGAGTATGCAGGTACATGGAGTCAGGGAAAATTTGAAGTTTAAATAATGAATGATCAAAATGAAAAGAGAAAAAATTAGGCATTACTTTACTATACAAAGGAAATGTTCATCTCTGCCTTTTGAATAAGCTGCCAGCTATGTATTCTTTTTGTTTTTTAACATCTTTATTGGAGTATAATTGCTTTACATTGTTGTGTTAGTTGCTGTTATATAACAAAGTGAATCAGCTATAAATATATCCCCATATCCCCTCCCTCTTTCGTCTCCCTCCCACCCTCCCTATCCCACTCGTCTAGGTGGTCACAAAGCACAGAGCTGATCTCCCTGTGCTATGCGACTGCTGCCCACTAGCTATCTATTTTGCATTTGGTAGTGTATATATGTCAATGCCACTCTCTCACTTCGTCTCAGCTTACCCTTCCCCCTCTCCGTGTCCTCAAGTCCATTCCCTATGTCTGCGTCTTTATTCCTGTCCTACCCCTAGGTTCTTCAGAACCTTTTTTTTTTGTTTTTTTAGATTCCATATATATGTGTTAGCATAAGGTATTTGTTTTTCTCTTTCTGACTTACTTCACTCTGTATGACAGACTCTAGGTTCATCCACCTCACTACAAATAATTCAATTTCATTTCTTTTTATGGCTGAGTAATATGCCATATTCCACATATTCCATATGTGCCACATCTTTATCCATTCATCTGTCGAGGGACACTTAGGTTGCTTACATATCCTGGCTATTGTAAACAGTGCTGCAATGAACATTGAGGTACATGACTTTTTAAAAAAATTTTTAAATTTTTTTTAATTTATGAGATATACATTTTAAAGTAATAACTAGAATTATGACTTATAACATTATACCAGAACATATAAGATTTTTAGAAATTTCATGTGATGTCTGAAACATTTATATTAACATATTTCCATACAAATAGCCCGAAGAAAGTTTAGTATTAGTTGTGTTTTTTTTGTTTGTTTTTTTATACTGCAGGTTCTTATTAGTCATCAGTTTTATACACATCAGTGTATACATGTCAATCCCAATCGCCCAATTCAGCACACCACCATCCCCATCCCCACCCCCCCTTGGTGTCCATACGTTTGTTCTCTACATCTTTGTCTCAACTTCTGCCCTGCAAACTGATTCATCTGTACCATTTTTCTAGGTTCCACATATATGCGTTAATATACGATATTTGTTTTTCTCTTTCTGACTTACTTCACTCTGTATGACAGGCTCTAGGTGCATCCACGTCTCAACAAATGACTCAATTTCGTTCCTTTTTATGGCTGAGTAATATTCCATTGTATATATGTACCACAACTTCTTTATCCATTCATCTGTCGATGGGCATTTAGGTTGCTTCCATGACCTGGCTATTGTAAATAGTGCTGCAGTGAACATTGGGGTGTATGTGTCTTTTTGAATTATGGTTTTCTCAGGGTATATGCCCAGTAGTGGGATTGCTGGATCCTATGGTAATTCTATTTTTAGTTTTTTAAGGAACCTCCACACTGTTCTCCATAGTGGCTGTATCAGTTTACATTCCCACCAACAGTGCAAGAGGGTTCCCTTTCTCCACACCCTCACCAGCATTTATTGTTTGTAGTTTTTTGGATGATGGCCATTCTGACTGGTGCGGGGTGATACCTCATTGTAGTTTTGATTTGCATTTCTCTAATGATTAGTGATGTTGAACATCCTTTCATGTGTTTGTTAGCAATCTGTATATCTTCTTTGGAGAGATGTCTATTTAGGTCTTCTGCCCATTTTTGGATTGGGTTGTTTGTTTTTTTGATATTGAGCTGCATGAGCTACTTGAATATTTTGGAGATTAATCCTTTGTCAGTAGCTTCGTTTGCAAATATTTTCTCCCATTCTGAGGGTTGTCTTTTCGTCTTGTTTATGGTTACCTTTGCTGTGCAAAAGCTTTGAAGTTTCATTAGGTCCCATTTGTTTATTTTTGTTCTTATTTCTATTTCTCTAGGAGGTGGGTCAAAAAGGATCTTGCTGTGATTTATGTCATAGAGTGTTCTGCCTATGTTTTCTTCTAAGAGTTTTATAGTGTCTGGCCTTACATTTAGGTCTTTAATCCATTTTGAGTTTATTTTTGTGTATGATGTTAGGGAGTGCTCTAATTTCATTCTTTTACATGTAGCTGTCCAGTTTTCCCAGCACCACTTATTGAAGAGGCTGTCTTTTCTCCACTGTATATTCTTACCTCCTTTATCAAAGATAAGGTGACCATGTGTGCGTGGGTGTATCTCTGGGCTTTCTATCCTGTACCATTGATCTATATTTCTGTTTTTGTGCCAGACCCATACTGTCTTGATTACTGTAGCTTTGTAGTATAGTCTGAAATCTGGGAGTCTGATTCTTCCAGCTCTGTTTTTCTTTCTCAAGATTGCTTTGGTTATTCGGGGTCTTTTGTTTTTCCATACAAATTGTGAAATTTTTTGTTCTAGTTCTGTGAAAAATGCCATTGGTAGTTTGATAGGGATTGCACTGAATCTGTAGATTGCTTTGGGTATTATAGTCATTTTCACAATGTTGATTCTTCCAATCCAAGAACATGGTATATCTCTCCATATGTTTGTATCATCTTTAATTTCTTTTATCAGTGTCTTATACTTTTCTACATACAGGTCTTTTGTCTCCTTCGGTAGGTTTATTCCTTGGTATTTTATTCTTTTTGTTGCAATGGTTGGTAAATGGGAGTGCTTCCTTAATTTCTCTTTCAGATTTTTCATCATTAGTGTACAGGAATGCAAGAGATTTCTGTTCATTAATTTTGTATCCTGCTACTTTACCAAATTCATTGATTAGCTCTACTAGTTTTCTGGTAGCATCTTTAGGATTCTCTATGTATACTTTCATGTCGTCTGCAATCAGTGACAGTTTTACTTCTTCTTTTCCAGTATGGATTCCTTTTCTTTTTCATCTCTGATTTCTGTGGCTAAAACTTCCAAAACTATGTTGAATAATAGTGGTGAGAATGGGCAACCTTGTCTTCTTCCTGATCTTAGAGGAAATGGTTTCAGTTTTTCACCATTGAGAATGAGGTTGGCTGTGGGTTTGTCATATATGGCCTTTATTATGTTGGGCAAGTTCCCTCTATGCCTACTTTCTGGAGAGTTTTTATCATAAATGGGTGTTGAATTTTGTCGAAAGCTTTTTCTGCATCTATTGAAGTTATATGGTTTTCATCCTTCAATTTGTTAATATGGTGTATCACATTTATTGATTTGCGTATATTAAAGAATCCTTGCATTCCTGGATAAACTCCACTTGATGATGGTGTATGATCCGTTTAATGTGCTGCTGGATTCTGTTTGCTAGTATTTTGTTCAGGATTTTTGCATCTATGATCATCAGTGATATTGGCCTGTAGTTTTCTTTTTTTGTGACGTCTTTGTCTGGTTTTGGTATCAGGGTGATGGTGGCCTTGTAGAATGAGTTTCGGAGTGTTCCTCCCTCTTCTATATTTTGGAAGAGTTTGAGAAGGATAGGTGTTAGCTCTTCTCTAAATATTTGATAGAATTCGCCTGTGAAGCCATCTGGTCCTGGGCTTTTGTTTGTTGGAAGATTTTTAATCACAGTTTCAATCTCAGTGCTTGTGGTTGGTGTTTTTATATTTTCTCTTTCTTCCTGGTTCAGTCTTGGAAGGTTGTGCTTTCCTAGATTTATCCATTTCTTCCAGGTTGTCCATTTTATGGGCATATAGTTGCTTGTAGTAATCTCTCATGATCCTTTGTATTTCTGCAGTGTCAGTTGTTACTTCTCCTTTTTCATTTCTACTTCTTTTGATTTGAGTCTTCTCCCTTTTTTTCTTGATGAGTCTGGATAATGGTTTATCAATTTTGTTTATCTTCTCAAAGAGCAAGCTTTTATTTTTATTGATCTTTGCTATCGTTTCCTTCATTTCTTTTTCATGTATTTCTGATCTCATCTTTATGATTTCTTTCCTTCTGCTAACTTTGGGGTTTTTTTGTTCTTCTTTCTGTATTTGCCTTAGGTGTAAGGTTAGATTGTTTATTTGACATTTTTCTTGTTTCTTGAGGTAGGATTGTATTCCTATAAACTTCCCTCTTAGAACTGCTCTTGCTGCATCCATAGGTTTTGGTATGTCGTGTTTTCATTGTCAGTTGTTTCTAGGTATTTTTTCATTTCCTCTTTGATTTCTTCAGTGATCTCTTGGTTATTTGGTAGTGTATTGTTTAGCCTCCATGTGTTTGTATTTCTTACAGTTTTTTTCCTGTAATTGATATCTAGTCTCATAGCGTTGTGGTCGGAAAAGATACTTGATATGATTTCAATTATCTTTATGTTACCAAGGCTTGATTTGTGACCCAAGATATGATCTATCCTGGAGAATGCTCCATGAGCACTTGAGAAGAAAGTGTATTCTGCTGTTTTTAGATGGAATGTCCTATAAATATCCACCTTGTTCAATGTGTAATTTAAAACTTGTGTTTCCTTATTTATTTTCATTTTGGTTGATCTCTCTATTGGTGATAGTGGGGTGTTAAAGTCCCTTACTATTATTGTGTTACTGTTGATTTCCCCTTTTGTGGCTGTTAGCATTTGCCTTATGTATTGAGGTGCTCCTATGTTGACTGCATAAATACTTACAATTGTTATATCTTCTTCTTGGATTGATCCCTTGATCATTATGTAGTGTCTTTCTTTGTCTCTTGTAATAGTCTTTATTTTAAAGTCTATTTTATCTGATATGAGAATTGCTACTCTAGCTTTCTTTTGATTTCCATTGACATGGAATATCTTTTTCCGTCCTTTCACTTTCAGTCTGTATTTGTCCCTAGGTCTGAAGTGGGTCTCTTGTAGACAGCATTATAGGGGTCTTGTTTTTGTATGCATTCAGCCAGTCTATGTCTTTTGGTTGGAGCATTTAATCCATTTACATTTAAGGTAACTATCGATATCTATGTTCCTATTACCATTTTCTTAATTGTTTTGGATTTGTTATTGTAGGTCTTTTCCTTCTATTGTGTTTCCTGTCTAGAGGAGTTCCTTTAGCATTTGTTATAAAGCTGGTTTGGTGGTGCTGAATTCTCTTAGTTTTTGCTTGTCTGTAAAGTTTTTAATTTCTCCATCAAATTGAATGAGATCCTTGCTGGGTAGAGTAATCTTGGTTGTAGGTTTTTCCCTTTCATCACTTTAAATATGTCCTGCTACTCCCTTCTGGCTTGCAGAGTTTCTTCTGAAAGATCAGCTGTTAACCTTATGGGGATTTCCTTGTGTATTATTTGTTGCTTTTCCCTTGCTGCTTTTAATATTGTTTTCTTTGTGTTTAATTTTTGATAGCTTCATTATTATGTGTCTTGGCGTGTTTCTCCTTGGATTTATCTTGTATGGGAGACTCTGCAGTTTCTGGACTTGATTGACTATTTCCTTTCCCAAATTAAGGAAGTTTTCAACTATAATCTCTTCAAATATTTTCTCAGTCCCTTTCCTTTTCTCTTCTTCTTCTGGGACCCCTATAATTCGAATGTTGGTGCATTTAATGTTGTCCCAGAGCTCTCTGAGACTGTCCTCAATTTTTTTCATTCTTTTTTCTTTCTTCTGCTCTGAGGTAGTTATTTCCACTATTTTATCTTCCAGGTCACTTATCCGTTCTTCTGCCTCAGTTATTCTGCTATTGATTCCTTCTAGAGAATTTTAAATTTCATTTATTGTGTTGTTCACCATTATTTGTTTGCTCTTTAGTTCTTCTAGGTCCTTGTTCAATGTTTCTTGTGTTTTCTCCATTCTATTTCCAAGATTTTGTATTATCTTTACTATCATTACTCTGAATTATTCTTCAGGTAGACTGCCTATTTCCTCTTCATTTGTTTAGTCTGGTGGGTTTTTACCTTGCTCCTTCATCTGCTGCATATTTCTCTGTCCTCATGTTGCTTAATTTACTTTGTTTGTGTTCTCCTTTTCGCAGGCTGCTGGTTCATAGTTCCCATTGTTTTTGATGTCTGTCCCCAGTGGGTAAGGTTGGTTCAGTGGCTTGTGTAGGCTTCCTGGTGGAAGGGACTGGTGCTTGTGTTCTGGTGAATGAGGATGGATATTTTCTTTCTGGTGGGCAAGACCACGTCCAGTGGTGGGTTTTGGGGTGTCTGTGAACTTAGTATGATTTTAGGCAGCCTCTCTGCTAATGGGTGGGTTTATGTTCTGTCTTGCTAGTTGTTCAGTGTGGGGTGTCCAGCACTGTAGCTTGCTGGTCGTTGAGTGGAGCTGGGTCTTAGAATTGAGACGCAGATCTCTGGGAGAGCTCTTGCAGATTGATATTACGTGGGGCCAGGAGGTCTCTGATTGACGAATGTCCTGAACTCGGCTCTCCCACCTCAGAGGCTTAGGCCTGACACCCGGCCAGAGCACCAAGACCCTGTCAGCCACACAGCTGTATGGTGAACAGGAGTTAGATGGTGAAAGGAGTTGAGCAGCAGTGGACAGGGAGAGAGTGGTCAGCAGCTCAGAATGAGGAAGGCCAATATCTGTTCCCAAATATTTCAGTTCACAATTCTGTATTCTTGCTCACATCCCTCATTATGAGCATCCTTTTCTGACACCTTATCTGGGAGTAGGAAGGGATTTAAGAAGTTAGCAGCTGTTGTATCTGTCATTCAGGTGGGAGTTGTCACTGGTCCCTTGTGGACCTGTCTGTGAAGCTGCTTGGATATCTTCAATGACATGGCATCTGCCTTCCCCAGAATGAGTGACCCCAATCTGGCTCCATTGGCTCCACCCTGGCGGCCTCACAGACCCTATGCGCAGCGCGCTGCCCATCTCGTCCTGCCCCCTTCCCCAACCCACCTATGCATTCTTAAATTCCATCAGAATCATGGTTATGTATGTCATTAAATCAAAGCACAAGTATAATTGTTATATTATTGATTTAAACAGAAATATCTCCCTTTACTACCATTCTCAAAGTTTGTTGCTTGTTTAATATAGTCATATACAAACCTTCATGAGCAGTTATTTACTTAAAAATATAGAAGAGCCATAGCAGTAGGAATTTTGTTTCACTTGTTCACGGTATCCCCAGTACCTCAACTAGTTCTTGGCACATAGTAAGATAAATTTTTTTAAATGGATGAGAGACAGAGAGCAGTCTCTGAGCATTTGGGTGGAGAAATGTACTAATCTCTATTATTACATCGTTGTTGTATTGTTGAGTAAAATTATGGAATAAAAAATATTCCACTTCCTATATACACATTTCTTTATATAAAGACTCAAACTGTTCAAGATTTGCACAATGTTAATATTAAATGTAAGATGTGTATTCTTTGATTCACTGATATAAATTTTAGGTCATGAAAAAAAATTACAAAATTCTTACAGACAGTAGTTTTCACTCAGTTGTGGTAAACAGGTGTTCTGCATTAGACCTCAGAAAGTAAGGCTCTTCTTCCCTTTCCCAAACAAAATAAAACAGTCAGTGGCCTAATCTTGAAATCACTTCATCTTTTCATCAGGGAGGATGTGAATATGAGTTAGTAATTATTTAGTGAGTACTTGAGTTCTTTCTTGAAATATGTTAATTGGTACAAAGTACCATCATATCTAGCACTCTTGGAAATTAGTATTGTGCTGAATTCAAACCCTCATCACTTGATTGATGTATATGTCAGAAATCTAGCCCTGAAGAACCTAACATTGTAATTTGTGGTATTTTTCATATTATCATTGTTTTGAGACTTTGAAATATTGGGAGGAGAAAAAGTAACATCGATTTTGACCACTCTACCAGTGTGCTTCTAGAGAAGCATGTGGAGAAGTGTGAAATAGAAAGAGATAAGATAAAGGAGAAATTCAGAGGATCGGAATAAAGTCCCCTAAAAGTCGAAAAGAGCACTTTTTCTTTTCTTTCTTACATCACTTACACTTCTGTACTAGCTCTGGCGAAACCTGATTCACTCTGTTCCACTGGGGCACATAGCCCTCCTGCACTCCTTAGTATCTAGGGCCCTACCCTCCAGTTAAGAGGATTATGAGTGTCCTGGGCCACAGAGAAGGCTAGTCCAGCATAATTCAAATGGGGCTGAGAAAAGACTCAGGGCAGATATAGCAGACACTGATCGGCAAACTGGGACGTCCTCACCACACAGCACCCATAAACAAGCCAGAATGGCTCTTTGCCCCTAACGGCAGAAAGTGCACACTCAGAGGCATCTGAGATGTCGGTGCTATTTCAGCTGTGCTGAAATTCTTAAAAAGACAACTGATGGTGCAAGACTGAGTGGAGGTGGGGTACTCTCTCCTGGCTATGTGGTCATATCTAATTAGCTTTTTAAATTTTTTTCCTACCAATCTCTGTCATTCATCCCCTCCCTCACTTCCCCTGCTTTCCTCTAACCTGTTAAATATTATCTTTTCTAGGGGATAGATGACCTGGGCTTCTTTCATTTTTCCCAGCCTATGTTTATGGCATTAACTTTGTGCCCTGAGTTTTTCAGGGCTTGAGGATTTGAAACTCACAAAGACTAGCCTCAGTGGTGATGTTCTGATTTAGCGTGAATTCAGCGCTATATGTATGCAGGGTGTAGGGATCATTGTAGACTTATAAAGAAATTCTGTTTACTTGAGTTTGAACAATATAGTGCTTGATAAAAAGGTCATAAATTGTCAATAAATTAATATTCAATACAGTAATTATCAATTTAAAATTTTAGTTTATTATAAGCAACATAAATTAACTATATAAGTAATTTTGTAATAGTGTTTTACACTTCAAATTATGCTTATTTATTTGGACAACAATCATGTATCAACTTTAGGTTTGTTTTTACTTTCATGAAAATTACTGTTATCTGTTTTCTTCCTTATACTAAATATTAACATATGCATAAAAAAGGGGAGAGTATCCCTACAGAAAGGAAACTACAAAACTATTCAGTAAATACAAAGACTAAACACATCTTTGAATTAAAAGAGTGAGTAAATAACAATGAATAGCAGATGAAGAAAGGAGAAGGAAAAAAGACAAATGGGTGGATAGAAAAGCATAAAAAGTCAGAGACTGAGCGATTCTAAAATAAGTTAGAAATAAACTCATATTTAACCACACATAGAAGAAAGAAGAAGACAATGAATGATCCACTCAAACACACAAGAATGGCTTTTGCCTAGTGCTTGATGCATATTAGAAACTGAGCACATGTTTATTAAATGAGAAAATGAAAGAAATACAGGCAGAGAAAAAAAACCCTGCTGAAATAAAGGATCCATACTGTAACCTTTATACTGCATGTGAAGACTTAAATCCTAATGTGATTTTGCCAAATATGTATTGTTTAGGCATAAATGCCTTCAATGTTTGAAATAGTCTGGTTCACATAAAATAAAAGACTGTGCTTGTTTAACCATAGTCGAGTGCTGACAATCTCTGCTGTTGGAAGGAGAAAAACATGTAATTTAATACAGAAGATAATTTAAAACTTTTTAAAAAGTACATCATGAAGCAGTGTCTAGGTTACACATATTCAAATAAAGCATTTTCTCTATTAATCATGATTTTCATAGGAAAACATTAAAATTAGTATTGTTTTTCTCTGGGACATAAAATTATTGGGTAAGGCATTTTAGAAAACTGAAAAGTCAAACTTGTCAAAAAAGTCATCGTAAGAGTAAATGTCCAAACATTGAAAAATGTCTATGTAAAATAATGATACAACTTAATTGAATTTTAAAAGCTATGTAATCAATTATAAACACTCTTACAAAGAATTATGTTACAACTATGTATAAGAGTGAATGTAAATACACAGGAATTGGGAGAAAAATTAGAAAAAATAAAAATTTTAAATTAAATTTTTATTAATATTTAATTTATTAAATTAATATTTAACTAATTTAAATGGTAGGATTTGAGATTTCCTGTTTTTATTTCTGACTGACATATTAGTTCCATAAAAAGTGAAGAGTTGTCAAAGACCATTCACAAAATTTGTTTTCTACACATGAATTTCCCCAAATCAACATTTCCTGTATGTTCCTTTGAAAACCTATAGTGAAATTATTACATGAAATTAAGTTTTCCAACTATGCGACACACACTTTTTCATTAGATGAATAAAGGACTATCCTATTGTTTAGTGCATATGAGATCTGTCATTTACCTTTAGTACGTTTTCCAGTGTCTGTTTTCGCTAGTGAATTTCTGAAGGAGACAAGATCTGGTGTTTTCAAAACTTATTCTTCCTTGGGTCATGTTTTGGTTGTTTAAGGTCATCACTCTGATAGAGGAGATGGATGATGGGTTCTTCAGAGGTGAAAAAGTAAATTTGTTCAAGACGTTTCATCAGTATTCTTTATGCAAATTATAAGGCTGTGTAATTTTTACTGCAATTATTGATAACTAGTTAATCTAACCTTTGGCGTCAGTTAAAGTCAGTGAGGTGGAGGCATTTGTTTTAAAAAAATCAATGCTGTTTTTCTTTTTTTTTCCTGAAATATCGTCCAATAAAATAATGCTTGGAATTATCCAGTTATAGAATTCTTATTACTTAGACATAAAATGTATATATACTATCAGCAGAAAGCTCAGATTGTGATAGTGATATTAACAAACAGAATTGACACTGGGTCCTAATGGTACCTAGCAAATATATTTTTGACTTGAGCAGTTGTCATTAATTCCACCTTGATTTATCAGTGCCACCAACTTTCCTCACTGGTTTTCTGTATCCTTTAATAGTTCTTGAGATCTGTAGCTCACCAGATTGAACGAGAACCTGACAGCTTCAGAGTTTTTCAAAAACATATCTCAAGATGAAGGAGGCAGAGAAGGTGCTCTTGATTTCATCCTGTTTAATTTTATTTACCTCAATGATTAAGTTTTATTAAATTTGAAATATATGTTTAGAGTTTCAAGAATAAGGATATCTGATCCTGAATGTTAAACAAGTTAAGCTGAGCCTGGTGAAAATGGGAAGTAGTAGAAGACATGAAAAACTGAGAGGATGATGGAAGTTAACATAAATTGCGGTAGGATACAATTATTAAAAAACAAAAGTGATAATAAGTTTTCTGATGTCTTGTACATAGTAGGCATGATGCAAACTTTATTTAGGTTTGTTTAAGTAGTATACAGCTCAAAACAGTTTAATTCTTCTGATTATCAATCTAGTCTACTTTGTAGACTGAGGATCTGAGCCACTTTATTTTGATGGTGGTTTCAGGTGTCACATGAGCATATGGGTGTAATAAGGAAGAAGAAAGATAATTCAGGTCATGTTAAGTTCCTGAGGAATGTTGCTAATTCTACTTTAATGCACATCCATTAGAGTATGCGTTTTAGCTCTAGAATTAAAATTTGAAAACTTCATGAATTTTCATAGAATTATCTCATAGTTTATATCCAAACTCTCTATATCTGATATACAATTATTTGTCTATGGACAGGAGGTCGACAGACTTTACTTATTGGTCAGTGAATTTTCTTTATTATATTCTGGTTTTTTTCTCTCCCTTTATTCTTATAGTTAGTGACCATCTTCAACAAAAATGAATGATTTTTCTATTTTTGCACTTGGGAGTTTTTTTGTTTCTTTTTTTTCTTTTTAAGATCTGAAAGAATTACTTTTCACTATACAAGATTTAGAATTTTATGTATCTCTTTTCTCTTACTTTTAAATTACTCAGATTCTTTAAAATTGTCTGTGTTCTGCTTGGCAAAAGATATTTGAAAGGATGAATATAAGAGAATTTACTTGGAGGATGATTCTTCTCATTAAAATATGAATAGAAGTAGGGACTCTGGGTAATATTTAATCTGTCAGATGTAACACGAAAGTTAATTTTCTTTGGAAAGTAGATCTGACTTACAACTGCAAGTCAGTTATTTAATAAGAGAAGCTTCTCTGCTCTTCTTTCAGAAATGCATGAAATAAGCATTTACATTTTTTATATAAATTAATAAATTCTTTAAATACACCCTACTCTCTGAAAACTTAATGTTATGAGGTACATCCATTACAGGTCATCTTTTGATCCTGGAAAATAATGTGCATTCTTTAGGAAATATTTTATATATATATACATATGGAGAGAGAGAGAGGGAGACAACTTTTTAGAACTTTGTCATGGTACTTCAGGCATAGTTTTCAGTATTTACCCATGGAGATTAAAAATATCTATTCCTAAACTCATGTCCTAGAAATCTTATTTAATGGTTCTGGACTGAGGCCCCGAAATGCCCATTTTTAAGATGCTCTGTGAGTAACTACACAGATGGGTTTGAGGAATACTGATGTACATAATATCAATAGTCCACACATTTGGGGAATCATTTGATTATTACTTTTTTCTATTAAGTCCATCATTGTATGTATATGTGTATATAGCTTTATATAACATTATATATATATGTGTAGCTTTATATAATATATATATATATAATTAAAGTTATATAATACTTTATCTATATAAATTATAACTAAGTATATATATATCTCATTATTTTCTGAGCACAATGGGAGATAATTATAATTTTGGATCAAAGGACCATCATATTAGTTTCCTGTGGCTGCCACAACAAATTACCACACATTTGGTGGCTAAAACAACAGAAATGTATTCTGTCACATTTCTGGAAGCCAGAAGTTCGAAATCAGGGTGCCAGCATGGCCATGCTCCTCTGAAGGCTCTAGCAGGGAATTCTTTGCTTTTAACCAGCTTCCGGTAGCTCCTGGCTTTCCTTGGCTTGAGGCTACGTAACTCTAATCTCTGCCTCCAACCTCATAATGACCCTCTCCTCTGTGTGTCTCAGTGTTTCAAATCCCCCTCATCTTTCTCTTATAAGGACACTAGTCATTGGATTTAGGGCCCACCCTAAATTTTGCATAATTTTATCTTGAGATCCCTAATGATATCTGTAAAAACCTTGTTTCCGAATAAGTCACATTTACAGGTACCAGGGTAGAGACTTGGACATATCTTTTGGGTGGACACAATTCAGCCCACTACAGCCGTATACTACATATGATCATTTTCATTTTGAGGCAGTTGACTTTCATCAATCATTTGAGCAGCCTATGGCTTTTTCAGTTATGAAACAATAATAGTGACCCATTCCTTTAAAAACTATCTGACTTACTAATCATTTATTTATATTTTATCCAGTTCCTACTGAATAACCTGGGTTATTAACAGCATTTTTAAAATCCCTGTTCTTGCATGGTCCACGCAGGATGTGGCATGTGAAATTTGGTAGAAATGGCCAGTATATATTTATAGGATACTGATGCATAGAGGCATGGGTTTCATCTTGATCTTAAGCTACCACATGATCTTTTTCACAACTGCAGAAAATCAGAAAAGCCAGACATTTTTGAAAGAAGTAAACAATGGTCCTATAAGAAATATGTAAGCAAAGTCATTTTTGCAGTCATTATTTTACAAACCATGAGTGGAGATGCTGTCATTTCCTCCCTGCTTATACCACTCATTTTAGAGATGATACCATGTCCTGGACATGGATAATCACATCAGGGGAGAATAACAGAATTTCTGGTTCAATCAGATTATGTCTCCAAGAAATTTGAAAGTAACCTCCAAGTATGAATCAATTGCATGGTGTTAGGTACTAGGACTGAAAGATCATGGTGAGATCAGGCCAGATCAGATGACCTGGCAATGCAAAGCCACTTAAAAAGTGTAGAGATGGGGAAGCAAAACTCGAACACTTTGCTGAGGAACCTGGATTCACAAAGGTGAATGAAATCCACAAACATTCACACAGGAGCAGGCATGAGATTCCATGCGATGTGAAAGCAGCTGCCTGACAGCGCTTCAGTTCCTGTGAAATTTCACACAACCTCCTACTGTTGGGGCGTCTGAGATTTCCCCAGATCCTTATCCCAAATCTGACTTGAGTTGGTTTCCGTCCAGCAGCCACACTATCTCTAAGATCAAGTTTGACACCCAAAGTGCAAACCCTTAGAAGTTCAAAATAGCTGAAAAAAATGCATTTAAAATTGGAAAAAAATTAATATAAATAAAAATGGATTTAATACCTTGACATAACTGTGGTTACTTGGAGTAAGTAGTGAATATCATTACTAGTAGTTATGTCCTACCTGGCTGTATTAAGAGATACAGTTTTATACAAAGCACACGATTGAAAGCAAATGTATGCCAACATTCAGTATAAAGTAATGGAAAACACCTTGCCCATCAGGAAGCTGAACGCTTTCTCTGCACATATTTACACTACATGTTTGCCTTTCAAAATATTTTTTGCAGATATCTAAAATGTAAATTTCTATTCCATCTATGTCAAATAATCACAGCTCCTTTTTATAAT
The DNA here is from genome assembly GCF_028564815.1 of Eubalaena glacialis. Taxonomy (NCBI): domain Eukaryota; kingdom Metazoa; phylum Chordata; class Mammalia; order Artiodactyla; family Balaenidae; genus Eubalaena; species Eubalaena glacialis. The sequence continues at coordinate 79,483,583 of NC_083719.1, forward strand.
AATAGTAATAGTGATACAGTAAAAATATAATGGTAAGTATGATTTATTAGTGAGAGCTTACTAAGTGCCAGGTCCTGAAAATACATTATGCCATTAATACTCAAAAGAATTATCTGATAGGTACTATCATTGCCCATATTTACCAGATGAAGAAACTGAGATTAGGAAGTTTAAAATGCTAACCCATAGATACGAAACCAAAACTTGATAGAAGTGGAATATCGACCTAGGACTGTATGATTACAAACTCTATACTGTACTGCCTCACTAATATCACTGAGTTTTCATAACAATTCACATCAACATTTTTGTTATTTTATTGAAATTATATTAAGAAAATTGAAGAAAGCATTCGACTAGCTTCATGACTCAGAGTACGTCTGAAAGCATAGAAATGGAAGAGATTTTAGAAAATATCAGCTCCCACTCCATTCCTCTTTTAAGTTACTAATCAAAATAATAGATAGTATGAACTAAGCTAACATTTTGGTTTTTAATAATGATTTAAACTCTTTCTTTAGAAATGAAAAAAATCACTGTTAGTTTAAATTGGATGCTAATATATAGACTGAAAGCTTCTCTAATAAAGATGTGGGAACTGCTAGAATAAAAGAGGAACAGATCTCTGTGAGTTCTTGTCCCAAATTTACCGTATATGGCCTTGAACATACCTAGTAATCTCGGTGGGTCTCAGTTCTTTGGGTGTAAAACAAGGATAATTAATTTTGCTAACCTTGCCTAGGTTTTGTGAAGATTAATGAGTCAAGGCCAGAAAACATTCTGTTGTTCTTCAATGACAAGAACATGAAAAATGTTCAGTACAATAGTGAGACTAAGAAGACTGTGTTTATCATCATGTTATCTAATGGGCTGCCATAGGGGTTAGGATTAAGTCCTTTCCTCTTTAATATCACTGATGGGAATAAACTCCTCATAATTACAAAAACATTTGAGAATGTTTGTGAGGTGGCTGGAAGGGACCAAAGTAACAACTGTCTTAACAGTCCAAGGGCCCATGCTCCCTCTAATCCTTGCTCTGCCACTAACTAGGCTGTAAAAATGAGAATAACGTCTATCTCAGATGGCATTTATGCCAGTTTATTTAGCACACATTCATTATCTGCCATGTATCAGGTGCTGTTTTGGGTGCAAGGGACACAGAAAAGAATAGAAAAAATCCTTACACTAAAAATGCTTACATTCTAAAAGAAAGACAATAAATAAGGGGAAAGTAAACAAGCAGTATGTTTTCAGAAATAACAAAGACTACAAGGGGAATAAAACAAGATAAGGGGATGGGGATGGGAGAATGATGTGAAGTAAGTAAGTAAGTATAACTTACGTATGGTCAGGGTGGTCTGAATAATGCAAGGAAATCGACCATATGAGGAACTGGGGATGGGGTGTTCCAGACAGAGGGAACAGTATAGAAAAGGCTCTGAGGCAGGCAGGAGCTTGGCATGTTTGTGGAAAAGCAAGAGGGCTAGTGTGTTTGAAGCAGAGTATGCAAGAGGGATATTGTTGGAGATGAGGGCAGAGTGGCAGCTAAGAGCCGTGTTAGGTAGGGCCTCCTGCTCCTGGTAAAGAGTTTCCATTTTATTCTAAGTGTTGTGAGAATCAATAGGAAGGTTTTAAGAATGAAGTTTTATAAAGATTTTTCTGGCTGCTGGGTTTAGAATAGATGCGTGAGAGAATGAAAACAGAGAGACTACTGTTGTAATCCAGACGATAAGATAGTGAATAGGATTGGGGCAGAAGTTAGTGTGAGACTTGGGGTGTATCTTGAAGTTTGAGTAGACAGTTTGTTTTGATGGGTTAAGGAGGGGAGTGAGAGAGAAAGAAGAATCAATGATGGTGCTCAGGTATTTGTCCTGAGCCTAGGAGGTGATGTGATAGCTTAAGATAAATACATGCAAATTTTACCAATATGACAGAAAAATGGAAAGCCATGTCAAATCCTCAATAAAAAACAAGAGAAAAGAAGATCCATGTTAGTAAAAATGCAAATATTGAGATACTAGGGGAACAATACAAAGTAACTTTGAATTCTCCTAAATTCATATGTACCAGGGCAAGCAATTATTTGTGGGAATGGATTAAGGGATAAAGATGCTAATTATGTAACAGGGAAAACACTTCAGCTATATAAACCTTTCATAATTTGTATCTTGCATTGTTAAATTGAAGTTGAAACTTCAAAACAAATATAAGAACATATTGGTAAGTACTAGATAGAAAGAAGTTTGAATAAAAAAGAAAGCAACTTCCAATGTGATAATTTAGTTTACAAAATATGGTTTGTTCTGTCTGATAGATTTCTTATAGATATCTGCTAACTAGGAGAATACATTCAGCTATCTGTAGTTTTGGAGGTACAATCCAAAGGGCCATAGGTGATCATTTATGTAGTAGGAAAACAAAAGGCCAACATATCAGAAATAAACAATAGCGTTTGATTTGACTACAGATGTATGAAAGAATGAATATAGTTAGTAAACATGTATTTGTGATGTAATTGGAAAACAAATTCCCCCCACACACTAAAAAGTGAGAGAGAAGGTGAGGGAGAGGTAGGGGGATTGAGAAAGAGAGAAATGAAGAAAAAAGAAAAGAAAAACACTGCTGGCCTGGCTTTGGTTTATAAACAAAAAATTATTTTTAATAAATCAGTGTGCTAGTCTCTCTCTTCACTGAAACATGTCAGAAACATGCCCTTCTGCTGTTGGGAGAGCGTGGAATTAGGGAAGCTCAGCTGAAAAGAATTTAAGAGAAACCAAAGAGTGAAAAGGAGAAATAGTCACTGAATATCTGTCTCTGACTCAAAATTTCCCAGATTTTGTATAGATGAGCCAAAACTATGAATACAATAGTTTAATACATCCCAGGACAATTAAAACGATGTGAAATTTAGACACAGAGGCATAGAAGTAGGTAATGAATAGCAATCCTGTAACACATGTAAGCAGATAGACTAGATGCCAGAGATTGCTACAGTATGGGAATAAATTTGCTTACAGTATGAACATTCAGGAGTCTTTCTTCAATACAGTTATTATATTTTCCTTGACAAATAATTTACTAGTCTCTCATAATTTGATATGCCACTATGGGTAAAGATATATACAGATAATTTACATCATTTATGGAAATAGTATCCCTCTACTAGTTGTGAATGGGATAAGCAGTTGAAAAATATTATTTAACTTCTTGAAAACCTAGAAGTCAATAAAATGTTATTTTATGTTAGAAAAATCAAAGTTCTCAGTATAATAAGTAAATACTGATGTTACGTCATGAATAATGAATACAGTTTTTGGCTCCCAGCTTGGTTTTTTACTTCTCACGTAAGAATATAGAATTGTGAAACATTCTGGAGTGGATGTCATGAGTGTAATGCTTTGGATTATCAAAAATATATATACTTTTTATTAGTTAGGTGTATTAGTACTGAAAACATTCAGTACATTTGATTAGTTAGTACTGATAGCATTGCCATTTATTTTTATTAATTTTTATAGACTATTTGTAAGATGTAATATCTCTGTTACATTTTTGTGTTTCAGTCAAGGACCCATATTCTTTGCTCAGGGTCCATTTACCAGTGAAAGTGATTCTGGTAAATGGAAATGGAAATTTAGTATACATACAATATAAAAATGTTTTTGCTTGTATCTGCTCACATACATTTTAATTTTTATTCAATTGAGGGCATATTTCTTATTCTTTCCATTTATAACAATCAAAAAATATAAGCAAGAATGAAATTTAATATAGTCTATCAGTGGTCCTGGTTCAGCCTAAGCTAAGGACTGGTGTCTAATTTACATAAAAAATTTATATGAAGAATATGGGATAGGCCTATGAGGAGAATATTTTCTGAAGATATTGTTTGAAGCAAATAAAAGGTAGGGGTGGGAGACAGACTAGAAGTGGAAGGAAGAGCATATAGTCCCAACCTGGACTCAGATACTTGTTCTGACTGTGCCAGGGAGAGATGTATTTTCTGCACTTCTCTGAAAGGAAGTGTGGCTCTATTCAGTGAGGAATGGAAAGAATGTAGCGTAATCTTGTCACCCCTTGCCATCATACTTTTGCACTGGGTAAACATGGGGAAAGTATTCCCTGGGAAGAGTAGTGCTGTTCTTGGGTAGTCCATGGTAATCCCGAAGACCATGGCAAGGTACAAGAGAAGATAAATTCTGTCGGCAAATAAGTAGCAGTGTTAGAATAGAATACCACTCAGGCATTAGTATCATGTAAAGTAGTTATCTAGCGCTTATCACGTACCAGACAGTAAACTAGGGACAGGAGATAAAGCAAGGAATGTGACATACTGAATTTCTACTGTCAAAGAGTTTATCTCTCCAGAGGAAAGGGGGGAAGGAATAAACATGAATAAATATGTACATACAATATACATATTAAATTGTATTATAGAGAAGTAGAGTGTGTTCTGTGAGAACATAAAAGGGGAAATAATCTAGATTTAGGAGTTCAGGGATGGCATGTTGAAGTTATATTGTCAAATGGCTGGAGGTTGAGTATGATTTTGCCTGGGAAAAGGGAGAGTATTCCAGATAAAGAGAACATCTTATATAAAAAAAAATTACTAGTAAAAGGGAGTGTGGAGAGTTTAAGAAAATAAAACTCTGACTGGAAAGGTATAGTGTAATGTTACTTTTACATACATGCTGGTGGAGGGGTAAAAGTAGTTAAAGATGAGAACAGAGAAGTAGTCAGGAGCTGGATCATAAAACTGTACAACCATAATAAAGAGATTGTTATACAAAGGGAAATTAGAAGCCATCGAATGGTTTTAACACAGAGGGATGATTTGGTTAGATTTGTATTTTACAAAGACAGCTCTGAATGGAGTCTTGAGAATATTCTGGGAAAAGGCTGGGGAAAGAAACCAGGATGCAGGCATCTTTAATAATAGTACAATAGCAAAATGATGATCAGTGACAACTCATGTCACAGCAAGAGTCTCATTGAGTCTGGACAACTCAGTACCACGTCCTTGAGATACTGGAAGCCATTACTGCCACACCACCATCAGTGCTAGGATGAATTCTAAACCATCTCCTGCTTCTTTGGGCGTTCACTCCAGATTCTGAGTGGTTTCTGCCCATTTTTAAGGCCTGCTTCTTCACCTTTCCTATTGATATTGATGTTAGGGATAGGGATAAAGAGAAAAGAATGGATAAGAGAAAAGAATGGATATGAGAAAGCAGAAACTTAACACACCATTGTAAAGCAATTATACTCCAATAAAGATGTTAAATAAATAAATAAATAAAAATATAAAATGAATAAGCTACAAGGATATATTGTATAACATGGGGAAGATAGCCAGTATTTTATAATAACTATAAATGAAGTATAACCTTTAAAAAAATTTTTTTAAATAAAAATAAGCATGGCTTGGCAATTGGATGTTAGGGATGAAGGAGAGAAAGAATCAAAGGAAAAGGCTTAGGTTTGGCATGGACAACTTCATGATTTTAGAATATTTCAGTGTGCTTGGTATAGAAGAATTGAGGAAATGTGTATTTGGCTTGGGACGTTACAGTAAAACTTCATCATTTTTGTTTACCCACCATCTGAACACCAATTAGAAGAAAATCCTAAAATGGAAAGGAAATAGGGGAGCAGATATTTTTTTTCTCCAAGCTGCTTGTCATCTAGATCCCAGGTGTATGAGCTGAACTCAATGAATTCTACGTTCCACTCAAGCATTTGAATCTGGAATTCAAGATTATCTGACAGTGTCAGATCCTGGAAGAAATGAGATACACAAGAATTGAAATGTCCCTCCACACATTTTGAGCTGGATAATACTTTGTTTTGAGAGTTGTTGTCTTGTGTATTGTAATATGTTTAGCAGCATCCCTGGCCTCTACCCACTAGATGCCAGTAGCATCCCTCAGTTGTGACAACCGAAATGTCTTCAAGTGTTGCCAGGTGTCCCATGGGGGTGGTAAAATCATCCCTGGATATTTGTGAGCTTGGCAAAAGTAGTTCTAGTGACGTGATTGAGATGGAAGCTGGACAGCAGTGAGCTGCGGAGGAAGATGGAGGAGAGGGCAGCCTGCTGGTTACCCAGCAGATTGCTCTTCAAAACTGTTTTGTTGAAAAATAGAGCTGAGGTATGCAATGGTAGTTCTAAGGCAGAAACAAGAGCATGCTTAAATGCTAATGAGAAGAAGCCAGTAGAGGAGGAAAATGATGCAGGAAAGAGGATAATCAATGATATCTCAACATCCCTGAAAAGATGGGAGATTCCATACACTCATAAGTGTTACTCAACTCGGGTCTAAAAACTGGTGCTGGTTCAACTGTCTTTTACTGACTTTTGATGCAGATGTAAGAAATTGAGGATAAGCATTTAGGAACTTTCATAGTAATTTGACAAAATAAATTTATGTTAGTTGAACCTAATACAAATTTTGGCTTGCATTTTATACCTATGTTTTATTTTATTTTTCTAGTTATTGCTTTTTTTGTTGAATATTTAAAAATATATAAGCCCATGATGGATTGGCAATAAGAAAAATCTTATTTTTTAAAGATAGTTTGAGAAACTATGCTCTAGAGCACAGGTAGAGTGATTAGACAATGCTGCATTCTAAGTCAGGAGAAGGAAGAAAGAACAGTACAAGAAAAGAAAGTATTATTGGGTTCTATTTACTCTGCAAAGTAGGCCAAATGTCATCTGCTGAAAGTGAGATGGAAAGTGGCTGAGTCAATGGTCTGGGGAAGTGGAGTTTGGAAAAAATGTCACGGGGTACAGGAGAGCACCCTGACCCAGAGATATGTGGAAAATATGCCTGGTTATTGAGGGCTCACTGGAGTTCAGATCCATGTATTTCTAGTGCTGCCAACAAGATGCCCAGGAAAATTTTCAGAAATAGTTAGAAAAGATGTTGTAGGGGGTAATATCATATGTGAGCAAGTGGGGAATAATAAACCAGTAAATTTGTGAATAAATACTAACTTAACATTGGTTTATAACAGGCTAGTAAGGAAGGAAAAAAGTTCTTAAAGACTATTTTAACTATTTACATATATTGCATGCCAAGATCAGTGGTAGGTGCTCAAATGTTTTATCAAGCTTTGTGAAATAGGCATTTTAGACACTTAATAATGCAAAAACCAAGATTTGAGAGATTAAGTATCCTTGCAATCATGTAATAAACTAGAAGTAAAACTAGGGCCAGATTCCATATTTCTAATACCCTATCTTGGACTCCTTTTTAATCTGTATAAAACATTTTAAATAGACATTAAAAATTCCCACATACAGTGGGATAAAGACAAGTGTTCTTTTTAATGAGAGAGAGATTCTGGACTGTCTGTGAGTTTTCTCAGAATTATTTTTTCAGCTTGCTCATTTTGCTCAGTGTTTCCAATACAAGACACCTGGAAATCAGCAATAGGGTATTATGTTCATTGTCTTCTAAGAATGCCTCTTTACAATAGATCTGGCTGCCATTTTTCTCTGACTGGAGCATGTAATAATGATAATAACACCTTACATTTATATGTTGCTTCACAGTTTCCTAAGTACTTTCATGTACATTATCTTATATGAGGCTCATCACAGCCCAGTGAATTTATTTACCAATGCTTTGTTTCATTCCTGACAGTCATACACATTGATATTATTCATACACACTTCCCTTATCTATATGGTTGGTTAGCTATGAAAAGCTTTAATCAGACAAACAGAACAATAGAAAGCAAAGAAAAGTGAAAGTGCTATTTATAAATCTGAATTGCTTTGTTCCCCTTCTTTCATTTGGTTAAATCATCAAAAATGTTGTAAGCCTCTTTAGGAATTAGCATTATTTAAATACGTAGTCTTTATGTCTAGTCAGCGCTCTCCAGATAATTTACAGGGTAGTGACTGAATGAATATTTAAAATCTGACAGCCATTTTCAAGGTTTTTTCTGTAAATTTGAAACATTATTTTAATACAATTTTGAAAAATCTAAGAAGATATTTTAAAATTTTGTTTCTCATTCATTATGAAGGAAACCCATATTTACCCCCAATTTTTAAATGATATATTACTATTTAAAAGATTGCTTTTCAAGATTAGTTACAGTATACAATGATCTCTAATTTGCATTAAAAAGGATTGCAATAGTACATTATAACTCTAAAGTTATTCTAAATATAATTTATTCTTTCTTTAAAATTCAGAACAAACTATGGTAACTTGAATAATAATTAACAAGATACAGCAATTTAAAATAAGACCGGTTGAATTTTCTTGCTATTTAAACACTTATTTTTGCCTAGAGATTAACTTTTTAGTTTGTCTTCCCCCTTTTATTTTTCAGGTTCATATCAACAGTAAAATAGAAAAATTTTGGATTTATTTTTTTTTGTCTCATATTTTAGGGAAAAATATGTTTGTACAGAATCAGCTAAAAGAATCAATCTCAGTATTCTCTTCATTTATTTATTATTGTATAGTCTCATAGTATTTTTATAAAATTTGAAACATGAAAAAATGACAAACCAATGCAATGAGAGATGTTGATTTATTGCCAATATATCTCTTTCAACTTTGTGACCCTGAGAATTGTTGAATGTACTCTTAAGCTGTATTAGGAAGTTACATTCTCTCTATAGAATGGTATTAATGAACACTATTTGAAAGAAACAGTTGTCTACTCATTCTAAATTAATTAATTATTATATTATTTAGATGTCTATCAAAGTTTAATTTCCAAATATTATATCATAAAATTAGCCCTAGTGAACTGGAGATAAGCCATAAAAATATTAAATAGAATTCAGTATCCATGGAAAACAGTTGTTATTTATAAGCATTATGTTTCATTGGGTTAATAGGCAGAACGTGTACATTATTTTGCTATTTTGAATTTATTAGCAGTGTGGAAAAAGTTAACTAAATTTTAATCATTAGTAAAACTGAAAAGCTTTTGATAATTTCTTAGAATCTTGCTAATTGATCTGACCTGTATTAAAGATGTTTTAATTGAAAACTGTAGCAATGCAGCTTAATATCTGACCCTCAGAATTTGATAGAATAGAGATCATAGATGTCCAGAGGCATGAATAATGCTCCTAATGTAAATAACCAAGTGACAAATTATGTCATAAATTGTCTTAGTATACTCCGAAATTCTTTCTTTCTACCCAGATTTGTATTTATCGTAGAAAGTGGTAATTTGGATTAAAAAAAAAATCCATATTTAATTTCAGATGTACTCAATGTTTGTAATGAGACATTCTCCCTGCATACTTTTAAATTCATGTAAATTAATAGTGATTTAAAAAAGCTTGTGAAAAGAGAAAAAAAGACTGTGAAAACCTTGTAATTACCCTAAATTTTATCTTTCCTTTGAAAATAAATCTTGAATTAATTTAGAAATTTTAAACAACTTATCCTCTATCTTTAACCAAATGTACCAGACCTGATGTCCATAAATAGATACTTGATGTCTGTCAGTAAACTGCATAAAGAGTGGTAAAGAGGACTCTGTGAAAGATGGAACTTTTTAAAGTGATAAGAAGATAAAACTCTTATTTCTTTGTGGATAATGTGTATAAAATATAGCATTGTGAATATTTTGAAAATATACAGATGAGAAAATTAGCTGTCACCTTATGTTCTTATTCCTTTAATTAAGTTTTTTGTAAAGGAATAGTCCTAAACTTTTTTTAAATTATGAGTCCTCCTTTAAGCATCTGGTTAATGTCAAGATTTAAACAATGCAATGATTATTTGGGGGACAAAACTGATTCCATTGCTGTTCTGTTACTGCTCTAGATGTAAAAGAACAGATGTTTGACTCATTTATGAATTATTTTAATAGTTTTCATTAGGTCTTTATCTGTAGTTTGTCAATGTGGTTCTACAGATATATTCAGCCATCTGTTCTTTGGACCTGTGCTTCACGTGACTTACAGGAGTGTGTTAATTTTATTGGATCAGTCATTAATTCAATCAGAAGTTTGTTTGCCCTGGGGATGTTCCAAAAAAGACAGACTCCATGAGTAAAGAACATCCACTCTATTGCTAAATACTCCTATTTTTAAATAATTTTTCCTATTTATTTAAAAGTCACAGATTTTGGAAATTGTTTTTAGTTTCTAGGCTTCAAAATTCACTTTTCTCAGAGCTTCCATGAGCAATACTCAGAAACATTTATAGACAGTATTTTTAAGAATTTGCTTTTTGGGGCAAAAGAAGTAATATAGCTTTGCATCTGTGTTTCACTCTCATTTCTGAAATGACACATTGTGAAACCTTTATGGAACACTATGGCTTTCTGACTAGAAAAATTTAAATGTATATGATGTGATATTTATCATAAAGGCAGTTCTCTCAAGATCTCAGTTCCATAGACTAGTGAAGGAGATATTATCAGAAACAGCATCAAGTCTTCTCAGCAACTGGGCTACTGCCCAGAACTAGGTAAAATTAATCCCATCCTTCAGAAACTAACTTCCAACAGTATTTGAGAATAATCTTTGGTCAAGCCTTTTTCTTTTGTGGCCCAGATATCTCAGTGTTCTCCAGCTTTCTTTTTTTTTAATTTATTTATTTGGTTGCACTGGGTCTTAGTTGTGGCAGGCGGGCTCCTTAGTTGTGGCATGCATGTGGGCTCTAGTTCCCTGACCAGGGTTGGAACCCGGGCCCCCTGCATTGGAAGCGTGGAGTCTTATCCACTGCGCCACCAGGGAAGTCCCATCTCCAGCTTTCTGAGGTCACTCTTTGCTTCAGAATCTACGACGATTCCTTGAATTAGTCTCATCTAATATTTCAGTGAGTTTCCAAGGGACCCACCTCATCTTGCTTCCTACCTGTTATTTACTCTGCCACTTTAAGTGATTATTCTGAGTGTTTCTACAAACAAACTAGCCTGAACACATTTTGGATTCCTCATTTCCCCAAAGCTTCACTAACGCAAAGCTATTTTTAGTGGACTATTACTGAAGGTTGGTTTGGGAGTAACAGTAGAGGATTACATGCAACAGTATAAAATGGAATATTAAACCTCACTGCCCTAAAATGCCATCAGACATTTCTGGACATGGGTAATTTCTGCTCTTAAGCTCTCACTTTCATTTCCCTTTTCTTGAACTTCTTTTTATTTTTCTCTCCAGAAATCTCTCCTCCAAGCTCTACAATCCCATTCCTTATGCAGAGTTGTCTCCTTTACCTCACCTGCCCTGAGCTCAGGGCATGTTTTTATATTGTCTCAAAATGATGAAGGTTCTCTGCTAAACAAATGACTATTTATTTTAGGTCCTCACCTATCAGCATTAATGAAGAAATAGCAGAAGGTTTGATATTCATTTCTTTCATTTATCAAATTCTTAAGCATGATCCCTCATTCCAATCTCTATAAATGACAGAGATTTCTTTTCCCTCTGTTCAGAGCAAGTCCTTGTGGTTTTACTACATAATACATTCATTGGGTTGCACAGGCTTTAGCACAAGGCAAATAGGCTGTGTTGCTTTGAGAAATTTACTTTACTTCTCTGAACTTCTGTTTCCTTCTCAGCACAACAAGCAAAGTATATAACTTTCAAGATTGTTGAGTAACTAAAATTATTTAATGTAATGTTAAAACTCAACAATGTGACCACCCCTCCTTAGCAGAAGTGTCATTTTACTAATTAGAAATACTATTTTTCTTTCTAGACATTGTATTACTAATTTCCCAAATGCACAGTGTCCTCATTGACAGTATAAGAAGTTACTGCCTCAGCCCAATCCATAGCCTGAAAAGTCACCTGTGTCAGTTTTAGTTCTTGCTTCCTTGACTTCTTGGAGCTAGTTGTGGTCTGTACATGAAAAAATCCACTCCAACTCTGAGATTTTAAATTCTTCTGGAAGAATTAGACCTCTTAAATTTCTCCTTTCTACAAATAACCTTCATTTCCTTCTTCTTTCTTTTCTCTTTATTACAGTTGAATTTCCTACTTATATCTCATTGGCTTGGTGATTTTTAATTACTGTCAGATGTAAACTTTGGATTAATTAATCCCACCAGACGGCCTCTTAAGATTCATAAGTATTATATTTAAGGCTTTATCCCTGTTCATAAGACAATCCTGGTAAGAATATTTAGTGCTGAGTCTCAGTTGTCCCCAGTTTCAAGCCTGACTCAGGATTGAATGGCTATAATTATTTCCATTTGCTTCTGAGCAAGACCTGGTTAGCATACTTTGCCTTACTTTATACTCACATGGTATAGTTTTGCCAATAATTCTACACTAATTGTTCCCAATTTCCCATATTTAAAAATTAGGTATAATTTAAGGGCTCATATAGGCTTATTTTTTTTAAATGGAAGCATATGATTAATATATCCTAGAAAGTTTCCTTGGATTATTACTTTATCAAATACTTTGGTAAGCATAACCAGTTTTTAAAAGGTAACCATTAAAACTTAGTCACAAATCCAGAAATTTCTGAGTAACTCAGAGATTATGGTAAGAACAGGCAGTGGCACCTGGCCCTTCCCACAGGGGAGGGAGTTGCCCTCTGGGTTCAGGGGCACTGACCTATCTCTGTGTCATTGGTTCACCAGAATGAACATATTGAGACCCCAGCAGTGTCAATCACGAGACCCAATTGTGCATATTGCTTCCCAACTCTTGAGTTCCGTGATATCACACGTTCCTAGCTAGAAATTGGCCATAATGGTAGGTTGAAATTGGCAAGAGCTACAGATCAGGTTTGTTTGTTTTTAATACCCCAGGTAGCCAGTTGTTGTATCATTTATCAGCATACCACTGACCCTAAGAAGTTAGCATGTGAGATTTCTAAGACTCATTCCTTAGGAGTACTTCATCTCTGCTTTTAGATTGTGTCTGCAATAACTTTTCCAGTCCCTGCTGATGACGAGTGAGAAACTCCAGAGAGAGATTTTAATGAGAAATTCTCAAACTTTTCTGATGCACATAGAGCATTTTCAGAGCAGTGGTAAACCAAATAGCGTGCCTCCATATATCCTAACATTCCTTGGTTATTAAAATGGTCGTGGTTATAATTTGGATGGAAAGGAAGTTATCACATACACATGATAGATAAACACATGATAGACAAAATTAGTCAAGGTTGGTGAAGTGTGTCAACATTAGCACAGATCAGGAAGAGGGAAAGATCCCTGTGAAAGATTCCTCATTTTCTTTGCTTTGACTCTTTGTTACTAGTGAGAAAAATCGATGTGATTTTCCTTGAGTATAAACTTGATTCCCAGCAACGCTTGAGCTCCTGACTCTGGTTTCCAAATGGTAGCAGTAGTTCACAGTTCTGAACCTACCTGCAATGAGAATGGCTAACTTTTATACAAAGGTTCACAATGAATTATGCTTAACTAGACCCAGCAGAGACATGTGGACACCACAACAGGCACACCAATAAGTCGGGACCCCTTCAAATGAATATTATTGGAATATTTGCCCAGCATCTTTTCAGATGGAGAAAGTGTGGACAAAAAGGGGCACTGAGAACAATTCCAACATTCATGCTCCACGCATCAAAACAAAATTCTTGTTCTTTACCAATTTATTCAGATCTGCCCTTCAGAGAATTAAGTTAATTAGAAGGTGGGTTAGTGACTGTCTTTTTTTTTTTTTAAACTTTTTATTTTATATTGGAGCATAGTTGATTAACAATGTTGTGATAGTTTCAGATGTACAGCAAAGTGATTCAGTTATACATATACATGTATTTATTCTTTTTCAAATTCTTTTCCTATTTAGGTTGTTACATAATATTGAGCAGAGTTCCCTGTGTCATACAGTAGGTCCTTGTTGGTTACCCATTTTAAATATAGCAGTGTGTACATGTCAGTCCCACACTCCCTAACTATCCCTTCCCTCTACCCTTCCCCCTGGTAACCATAAGTTCGTTCTCTAAGTCTGTGAGTCTGTTTCTGTTTTGTAAATAAGTTCATTTGTATCATTTCTTTTTAGATTCTGCATATAAGTGATATCATATGATATTTCTCATTCTCTGACTTACTTCACTCAGTTTGACAATCTCTAGGTCCATCCATGTTGCTGCAAATGGCATTATTTCATTCCTTTTAATGGCTGAGTAATATTCCATTGTATATATGTACCACATCTTCTTTATCCATTCATCTGTCAATGGGCGTTTAGGTTGCTTCCATGTCTTGGCTATTGTAAACAGTGCTGCAATGAGCATTGGGGTGCATGTATCCTTTTGGACCATGTTTTTCTCTGGACATATGCCCAGGAGTGGGATTGCAGGATCATATGGTAGCTCTATTTTTAGTTTTTTTAAGGAACCTCCATACTGTTCTCCATAGTGGCTGTACCAGTTTACACTCCCACCAACAGTGTAGGAGGGTTCTCTTCTCTCCACACCCTCTCCAGCATTTATTGTTTGTGGATTTTTTGATGATAGCCATTTTGACTGGTGTGAGGTGATATCTCATTGTAGTTTTGACTTGCATTTCTCTAATAATTAGCAATGTTGAACATCTTTTCATGTACTTCTTGGCCATCTGTATGTTTTCTTTGGAGAAATGTCTGTTTAGGGCTTCTGCCCATTTTTTGATTGGGTTGTTGAGTTAGTGACTGTTTTTACCTGGGTGTGCTTCAAGGAGCCTCACATTCTTGACCCAATGTGTTTTATCAAAGTAATCCTTCCCATCTGCTCAAGACAATCTTCCTGAGATGAATTACAATGCCCCCTTTTCCATCACTTTTATTTTCAGAGATTTTTTTATTATTCTGCATAATTGTTAAAGGAACAGGTTTTGGAATGAGATTTTCTAGATTCTTATCTCAGCTCCATTATTTACTAGCCTGGTGACTTTTGAAAGTTATTGAGACTCTGTTGAGCCTCAGTCTCCATATGCACAAACTAGGGATCATAAAAACTTACAACATAAGCTTTAGACAGATCTAATTATATGATGATTAAATGATTGAACTTGTACAATGCCTAGCATATAGTAGGCATATAATTCAAAATATGACAGTTACAGATTGGTGCCTATGTCACCTGCCCAGCTGATCTGTTTCATCTGGTGCTGATTATCACTATGTTCTGTGCCTCAGCTCTGCCTTCTCCTCATTGTCCAGTGACCTCTGTGGTATCTCTAGGGAAACCTAGCTATATATATACTGCAGAAGAATCGCCCCACCCCAAAATCATTTTCTTCTATCATTTCTCAATGGTTTTCTTGTCACTCAGGAATTGTTTTCAAGAACCTTTGATATTTCCAGGCACTCTCCTTCCTTATGAGTCTTCCATTCTAGCCAGATTTGTCTACTCACTGACTTTGTAACTTTTTTTATGACCTTATTCACTTACTATTGCTCCCTCCTAACAATTTATCTAACCCTTATTATCCCTAGAAGTGTAACTCAAGTCTTATTTCTCTGAGACTTTTTCTTGAAGATAATTTTTATTTATTTATTTTGCTCCAAGACTGATAAACCTCAATGCCTGCATTGACTATTTAGCACTTGCATTGATTCTCTTGTATTGGTACATTCTCCTGCAGATTACTTCTATTAAATTGTAAATTCTTTGAGGGGCTGATGTTTTCTTTATTTTCTCAGCTCTCCCATTACTTACTACAATATCCTGTACATATCATTTTGATTATAAGGAATGGTACATAATGTAAAAATTGGACCTGCTTATTTTTTATCCAACACTTTATGATGAAATCCTCAAACATACAGAAAATTTTAAAGGCTTATACAGTGAACAACCCTATTTCCACCACCAAGTCTCTACAATTGTTGAGCATACTCATTTTCTATAATTATTGATCAAGTTTCCCTTTTTGACATGACTAACTTTTGAAAGGTTTTAAATTGAAGTATCCCATTTGGGGACATTATCCTTTATTAGAAAATGGTTAATTCTGCTTCATAAATCTTTTCACACTCTTTCTTCAAGCTTCAGAACATATGAAGTAAATGTTTAATTAATTAGTATAAATCTTAGTTACTATGGTAATTTCATTGTCCTAATATGGATCTACAAACTATCTATTGTTGTTAAGCCCAACAAAATTTTAATTTTTATTTCTATGGCAGAGCTATTTATAAATAAACTATTGCTTTTTGTATTTGTAATGTTTCAAAACTATTTTTAAAAGTAAGTATGATATCTTACTTGTAAAAAATATTTTGTCCCACTGAAATCATAAATAACCCTAGTAGATTTGATGAGTACAAACTGGTAAATTATAAACCTATACACTAAAGTGAAGGTATGTAAGATTAAATACTGGTTATGCTTGAATTTTTTTTTAATTTTGAAAGACTAGATTAATCCAAGGTAAATTTTGTTTATGTAAGGACTGCTATTCTTAGAAACTCTAACAGAGAATTGCCTTTATCAGTTTAAGACTGAAGATTGACGAAGAGGTTTTACCTCAAATAATGTTTGCCTATTTATCTTTATGAAATTTCTGGGTTACTCAGACTTAGGTTTACATTTATCTCAAGTGCAGTTAGATCATAATCTCCTTGAGGACAGATACTCTGTCTTCATTCACAACCCTTAGTGTGTTTCATAGTACATAGCTGCAGCTAAAAATATGACTGTTGAGTGAATAGTAGGAAGAAAATAGGACACTCTAGCCTTGCATTTGTCCTTATAACAAACATTTATTGAGTCTTCAGTTTGCAGAGTACGAGGCTACATTGAGTTTGGGTATAGTTGTGCAATACACATGAGAAAATCAATTCTTCTTTGCTCTTGCAGCAAGTTGTATAGACTTTTTTGAGAAACAGCTTCCAGCTCTCTATGCCTAGAAGAAAGGGAACTTTTTACTTACATATATTTTTCAATAGTAGTCCAAAACAAGCAAGTAAATTTAAGTCTATTTTGTGATATTTTCCTTAAATAATAGTGGGCTTTTGGGAGGCCGTATTTATTTCCTATATATCCATGGGAAATTGGTGTATTCAGATATTGTTAAAATCCCCCAATACAAACCAAAGGAAATAAAGCGTGATGTTCAAAGGAAGTATATTTAGGACTTTTTGCTATGGCAAGGAAATTTTACTGTTATTTGTGGAAGGGAGGGAAAAATTATCACTAAAATAAATTTAATTTAAATAAATGTATTTAAAATAAATTTAATTATTAAATTTATGTTAAATTTAACATTTACTTCTGAGTAGTTTTCATTTTATTTTTGTATGTATACAGGTGAGGTTCATGAGAATATAATTAGAGTGTGTAATTATCAAATGTATTTTAGACACTCAAACACTTACTTTCCTCCTACTAGTACCTGAGGAATGTAAAATACTTTATTCACATATTCCTATCCACCTCTTGGGACCTGATAAGGAAGGAAGCAGGAAACTCCTTTCAAGGTTCTATTTCCTAAAATGCTTTATCTTGTTTTCATTCAGTCCTTCATCAATTTACCCTTTTAGGTCAGGTGCTCCCCTTCATAAAACAACATTCCCTAGAACCTACCTTTAAAGTCTCAGTGTTGTTGAGCTTTCTTAGATGGGACATGGAGTTCTGTTATCTTCTGTATCTGTCAAGAGCAACTTCATTTGGAAGACATGTTAAGGTATTAACAAATACTTAACTATATTGGAGGTAAAGTAAAAAATAACTTTAGTCCTATATTACTCATAAAATTAAGGATTGAGTTCAGTTTCTAACTCTGATAATAGCACCATGACCAGGAGTGTTCTATCATGTTAATGCTTCCTAGAAACCAATACCTAGAGCAGCATATGCTTAAGGGGATCTCATTTTTTAGGTATCACGAATTAATCATTGGAACAGTGGACTTGGTACCAATGAAATTATAAATGTGACCAATGTATATACATATATCAAAGCAATGATACAACTAAATATTAATTAGTTAATTAACACAACTAAATATCAATAAATGTTAGTGGAATGGAATATTAATTTAAGAGGAAAAATTGTCTAAAAAATGAACATCAGTTAAAATTATACATATTAATTTTAAGAGGTTTCCCTGGGTATTACACAGGTATTAACATATATAAAATATAACTCTCTTGTAAACTTTAGTGACTTTTAAGAAATTCACCTATAAAACAGTGATCATATTTAATTCATATTAATTCATAATAATAATTTTATTTACCTTCTTCAACTTCAGAGTTGTTTTACAAGTTATGTTAAAAATTTTCTCGAAATAATATGGATAATTTTTCATCTTATTTACTAAAATTTTTCTTTATTAAGGGAAAGATATTGACAATTCTCCCAATTTTATTGGAAATATGCTTTACAAATAATAAATTTCTATTCATATGACATTCAGTGTGCTGTTTTACATGAGTAAAATTGGAGACCTAAATTAAACAAATTTGCCTGTTGAATGAGTGAAGTTTGCAAGTGGCAAAAGCTGGAGCCTCTCTTTTCAGGTATAACTGTAGACCTCTCTTATAGGTGAGTTCGACTAGAGACTTTTGATTTTTTTAGAGGTAAACCCAAAACAAGCTTTTTCTGAGACAAGTGGACTAAAAGGTTTAAGGTTCAGTAAAAATGTATTTATATTTTCTTCCTAAGCATATCCAAGGCATCCATTATGTTTAAGGTTGTACTCCTCTATAAGTAACACGCTGTTATTTGAATAGCAGAAAATAATGAAATACCTCCTGATAGTCAATACTTTTTGGCAACATCAGTGAAAAATCACAACTTGCAGAAAATTTCCAGGATTACTAAAGAACTTTAAATGTCTTTATTTTTATCTTATGTTTTTATACTTATTAATAGCACACTCTACTATTAATTTATATCAAATGATCTGTATTTATTTTCAGTGGATATTTTTAAATAGTACGATAGTCAATTTGTGTTGTCTGTATTTATAAAAAATTGTTTGTATGATTTCATAGTTTTTAAAATTCATTGCTTTGGGAATACATCTTTTAGAGACCATTTCATGGCCTTCACTTTTTCATCCTTTTCCCTTTCTCAGCGTAGGCATTGGCAAAAAGGAAAATTTATTCTAAAGCAAATAAAATGGTCCCTTTAGATATTGATTCAAGTTTTCTTCTTCAGAAGGAACACAACACCTGTGTAAATGAAGAATGACTTTCAGAAAAATGTACATAAGTCCAACAAGCCAATAATAACTTAGGGTAAATACAAGTTAGACCTGCACTTTCTGAAATGGACACGTGGCTACTGAGCACTTAAAATGTGGCTAGTCTGAGATATGTGGCAAGTGTAAGATAAACACAGGATTTCAAAACTTAGTATGGAATAAAGAATGTACAATATCTCGAGACTTCCCTGGTGGTCCAGTGGTTAAGAGTCCGCCTTCCAATGCAGGGGACGCAGGTTTGATCCCTGGTTGAGGAACTAAAATCCCACATGCCACAGGGCAACTAAGCCCGCGCACCACAACTACTGAACCCACGTGCTCTGGAGCCCACGCACCACAACTAGAGAGCCCGGGCACCGCAACTAGAGAAGCCTGCGTGCCGCAAAGAAGATCCCGCGTGCTGCAACTAAGACCTGATGCAGCCAAATAAATAAATAAATATTAAATTAAAAAAAAAAGAATCTACAATATCTCATTAATACATTTTACATTGATTACATGTTGAAATGATAATCTTTTGAATATGTTGAGTTAAATATTTTATTTTAAAATTAATTTCACCTGTTTTTTAATATATATACTAGAAAGTCTAAAATTACATGTGTGGCTTGCATTTTATTTCTATTGAACAGTGATAAGTTAGTTCATCACCTGCTGGTGCCTTACATGTGTTTTACTCACTGGTGCATTAGTGAGTAGTGTCATTATTCATTAACCGATGAACTTTCAAAGACCTTTCCACTTTCATGTTGACTGCGAGGGGATGTCCAGGTAGTGAATTATTCATTCGTAGCACTGAGGAAGCATTTAGTAGACTCCAAGAGGAGTGTTGAGCCAAGGGCAGTTTTAGGTAGACAGGCTTCTGACATCTGTCTCAATCTAAGCATATATCACTGTATTTCTCCTATTACTCAACTGTGCATTTATTCTCAGAAACAGTTAGCCATTACTTTCCCATGCTCACAGGAAGAACTATGTTGACTAGATTATGCTAAAATTTTCATTGTTTTTATTCTGACTCATTTTTCCCAGCCTTGTTGAGATATATTTGACATATGACATTGTGTAAGTTTAAGGTATAACATGATGATTTGATATATGTATGTATTATGAAGTGATTATCACAGTAAGGTTAGTTAATACATCCATCACTTCACATAGTTACAATTTTTGTGTGTGTATGTGATGAGAACTTTCAAGATCTGCTCTCAGCAACTTTCAAGTATACAATACAGTCTCCTTAACTATAGTCACCATGATGTACATTGCGTCCCCAAAACTTATTTATCTTGTAACTGGAAGTTTGTACCCTTTGACCACCTTCACCCTCCCCAACCCAATCCTAGCAATCACCAATCTACTCTCTATTTCTATGAGTTTGTTTTTTTTTTTTTTAGATTTAATATATGAGACCATGTAGCAACTGTCTTTGTCTGACTTATTTCTACAGCGTAATGTTCTCAAGGTTCATCCATGTTGCTACAAATAGCCAGCTTTCTTTTCTTTTTATAGCTGAATAATGTTCCCTTGTGTGTGACAAAGACATTTTCTTTATCCATTCATCCATCAGTGGACACTTAGGTTGTTTCAATGTCTTGGCTATCATTAATGATGCTACAATAAACATAGGGGTGCAGATATTTCTACAAGATAGTGATTTTATTTCATTCAGATATATACCTAGAAGTATAATTGCTGGATCATATGGTAGTTCTATTTTTAATTTTTTTTTTAATAAATTTATTTATTTATTTATTTATTTTTGGCTGCGTTGGGTCTTCGTTTCTGTGCGAGGGCTTTCTCCAGCTGTGGCAAGCGGGGGCCACTCTTCATCGCGGTGTGCGGGCGTCTCACTGTCGCGGCCTCTCCCGTTGCGGAGCACAGGCTCCAGACGCGCAGGCTCAGTAGTTGTGGCTCACGGGCTTAGTTGCTCTGCGGCATGTGGGATCTTCCCAGACCAGGGCTCGAACCCGTGTCCCCTGCATTGGCAGGCAGATTCTTAACCACTGTGCCACCAGGGAAGCCCTATTTTTAATTTTTTGAGGAACCTCCGTAATGTTTTCCATAGTGGCTGTACAAATTTACATTCCCACCAATAGTGAAAAAAAGTTCTCTTTTCTTCACATCTTCAATAATATTTGTTATCTCTTGTCTTTTTAATAATAGTCATTCTAACAGGTGGGAGGTGACATTTCATTGTGGTTTTAATTTTCCTGATGATTAGTGATGCTGAGCACCTTTTCATGTACCTATTGGCCATTTGAATTCTTGTTTGGGGAAATGTCTACTCATGTCCTTTGCCCATTACCTTATATGAGGCACAAAAGTTAATTCAAAATGTATTAAAGGCTGAAATGTAAGACCTGAAGCCATAAACCTCCTAGAAGAAAACACAGGGGAAAAGATCTTTTACATTGGTCTCAGCAGTATATTACTAAGATGTATTTTTGGATATGACACCAAAAGCACAAGCAACAAAAGCAAAAATGTGCAAGTGGGACCACATCAACTAAAAAGCTTCTGCACAGCAAAAGAAACAGTCAACAAAATAAAAAAGCAACCTAGGGAATGGGAGAAAATATTTACAAACCACATATCTGATAAGGAGTTAATATCCAAAATATATAAGGAACTCATACAACTCAGTAGCAGAAAACAATCCAATTCTGATTCATTTTTGACACAATATTCTCAATATTAATGTGTTTTATTTGTAATTATTATTTTTTAATGCTGTTAGCCTTCTAGTCAATGTAATACCCTGCCCAAGGGAACTAAAATATTTTTCATCAAAGAAAAAAATCAAATGGTTAATGAAACTGACGTTTGTAGAAATGAAGCTGACAGCAAAATCATGGGTGATTATCCAGGCCAGTTTGGCAGGGAAAAATTATTAGAATGCTAACAAGACTAATAATAAATGTGTGGAAAGTCTGGGGGCTCTTTTTCAGGCTCAGATACTGATGTGCTTTGACTACAACTGCCAGGATTATCTCATTCAGCTATTTAGTCCTTCATCAGGATGCTGGAAAGATGAATTAAAAAACTGATACACCTATGCCCTTAATGCAAGTATTCTGATGTTGTAGTTTCCCTAACTCAATATTTACTTGTTTAGAGTAATCCCAACACCAAAATAAGAACTCAATTTAAGAAAATATCAACCGGTATGTCTTTGTATACAAACTAAACAATTATTGGTTTTACTTTCTACATCACTTTTTAGCAATTTATTTATATATTCAATTCATTTCAAATATATATATGGGTATAATTGCATGGATAGTAAAATAGTCCTTCAGAATTTATTTCATTACCTTGATAAACAGGCATTTATTAAGACCATCTATATGCTGATCACTAGGCTGGCCTCTGTGGGAAATACAAGAATCATTGTTGACCTTACATATCTCACACTCTAGCTTTGAGTTTTCTTCTATCTCAGTGGGAATGACTCTGTATAGATCTAGATAATAAATGAATTCTTAATTATGTGAATGTGCAGCCATCTCTCATTTGTGACATAAAGAATAGAGATAACTGGGAAAACAGAAATCTACAGAGAGTTCTGTCTCCAAACAATTCACATTCTGTTTTAAACTTTTCCTTGTCTTGTTTTTTTCCTTAAAGATTTTTTTTTTAATTTGTAAAAATAAACTGATTTACATTATACTTCATTAGACTGTGAAGGTGTAGAATAAGTTTTATTTATTATTTTGTTCCTGGCATCCAATACAGATCTTAGTGCATTATGTACATCAGAAAAGCTGGCTCTGATTGCAAAGAATGTGGGTAGGATGAGGACATTTGAAAAAAGGCAAACATAACGTTCCAGTTGGCTTGTAGAAAAACCTTTATATTTTTTATTCACCCTTTTATGTTCCTTAGAGCACCTCATAGAATACTGTGCATAAAACAAATGCTAAATGACATAGGACCCTGCTTTATAAGTGATAAAATAATCAAGAGTGGACCGTATAATATTGATAATTTATGGCTCTGGTGTGCTGGTGAAGAAAAAAACATATTTTTTGTTCTACTTTTTTATTTCTTTAAGACTCTTATAGGGGCTGCTTCATTTCGGGATATATATATATATATATATATATATATATATATCTACATACACATATGTATGGTATATATATGTATGGTATATATATGTATGATATATATATTCAGGGATGTATAAGGGATATGAAAAAGCTTCTATATATTTTATATATATATGGAAAGTATATAATATAGGGAAAAGCTACTGTCTTATTTTTTCTGAATAAATCTGTGTTATTAAATTGCCTGAGTTATGTAAGCCAGTTATCCTTTTTTTCCCCCTAAACAATCCTTCCAAATTGTACTTATATTTGCCCTGAGGATAAACTAAAAACTTAATGTGTTTTGTTAGACCTTGTCAGCTATGGCCCTTATTTCTTTACCAGCTGCATCTTTCTCTTTATTCCTCATCTCAAAACCAACTGACTTGCAAGGCCTCTATTTTGGGGCCTTTGCAACCATTGTTTCTTGGCTAACTCCTACTCATCTTCTGTCCAAGAGTTCTAATCACTTTACTTGAGAACCCTGCCCTGATGTCTTGATCTTTAATAGGTGCCCATGTTATGCTTCTTGTACCTTCCCTTACCATAGTACCTACCATACTGTACATTTCCTTTGTCATTCACAATAGCCCTGTCTCTTTGATGGTAGGGACTGCATCTTCTGTCATATACTCAGAGTTGGCAAGTAGGATCTTTCTGATTTAGCAGTAATTAAGTGAGAAATAAATGGATGACAACAAACAAACAAAAATCAAAACAAAACAACATCTTAATGGGTGAAGAAGGATGAAGCCAAAATGATTAAAATTCCTTGTGAACACTATAGAAATTGACCCAATTATTGAAAATTCTCCTTTTATTCTGTAGGTCTTTAGAGTAGCATTATATTCTATTTCTATTTCTTTCTTGGCAGCAGTTCCCACATGTTAATTTATTTGGTAAATTTATCCTAAACCATACTTTTATTACAGAAAGTCACTTTGAGTTGTAGACCTTTCACTTGTTTATGAAAGTACTATATTTTTTTCTTTGGGGAAATGAGTAATTTTCTCAGCTACAAAAAGAATATTATCTTCCATGGAGCATTAGGTTCATCACTCTAGTTTAAAGAAGTTTTCACTTATGCTTATAGCACCAGATGTTAAAAATCCTTCATTGTCTAACCATCTGAAACAAAAGCAGATTTTGTTGAACTCAGTCTTTGGAACTTTGTCTCTTTAGGGGAAAAAAAAAACTATATATCACAAGTCACATTCACAAATCAATTCATGGAATAATTGAAAACTGAGCTGTAGTTATTTATGTTCTTGTACCCTTAAAAATATAAAATAATATAAATTCATGATTTTATATATATGGGTGTAAAATATTTATGTTATTACTTGTACATGTTTCACGTATCTGAGATAGTGTAAGTCTGAAGTGATGCAATACAGAGACTATCCTTTAGAGAAATCTATCGGAAGGGAACTTCCTGCTACCATTGGAGAGCTGATACCATGCAGGTGGTCTGCAGAGAAAAAACCGAATCTTCAATTAAGGTCACAAGGTAATGATGCCAGGTCCAGATGCTATCTGTACTAGGTTGAATAGTGTCCTTTCAAAATTCCTGTCCACCTGAAACCTCAGAATGTGACCTTATTTGGAAATAAGGTCTTTGGACATGTAACCAAGTTAAGATGTGGTCATAATGGATTAGGGTAGGCCCTAATGCAGTGACTGATGTCTTTATCAGGAGAGGGAAGTTTGAACGTAGAGATGCACAGAGGGACAGGGAAGAAGGACATGTGAAGATGGAGGCAGAGTATGGAGTGATACAACTGTAAGCCAAGGAACACCGAAGACTGAAGCGCAGGAGCTAGGAAACAGGCAAGAAAGGATCCTCCCCTAGATCCTTGGGAGAGAGTGTGACTCTACTAACATTTTGACTTCAGACTTGTAGCCTCCAGAATTGTGAGAGAATAAATTTCTGTTATTTTAAGCCATACACTTTTATTTAGAGCCATTGTACTTTGTTATGGCAGCACTAAGAAACAATACACTACACTAGAACAATAGATAGAAAACAGAACTGCTTCGTGAAGGTTCCTTAGGCAAGCAGAAGACAGACTGAGGTGGAGCTAAGTTAGGGCTTCCAGAGAACTAATGCCCTAAAATATCACTGAGAAGGATAAAAGGAGAGTGCTCAAGGTCTGTGACAGGTGGAATCAAATTAAGGAAAAGTAATTTCTGGTACTCTATGTAGCAGTCAGTTTCTTATCTAGAGAGTGAGAAGGAATAGAATGTGAAATTGGGGGCAGGGATGAACAACAGGGATTGTAACATGTTTTAAATTGTGTGAAAGATGTTTTTAGGATTATACCCCTTAGATACCAAAGAGTTGATTATGAGAGGGTAGCACACATTCTCCAGTATTCATTCCAGATAAAATTTGAATAAGAAATTAAGGTCAGGATTTGGTGTATTAAAAGTTATATGAGTGCAATTTAGAATCAGTGCATTATTGTAATGTCATGTTTATGGTTGTGAGGTTTTAGTTTCCTTGTGCTTCCTATTCAATGTTTTTTGTTTTTTGGGTTTTTTTTAATATTTCAACCTTGTCTCGAAAGAACTTATTTTGCTCATTTGGAGGATCCTCCAACTTTCATTTATCCAATGTCCAGGTAAGAAAGTGAAGGTAGCTCTTTCAACTCAAGAGACTGAAAGGGTAGCACAGTTGCAATAGTTACCAGGGAGATACAAGACGATCAGACTTGATATGTTTAATCAATTTAGGCCTGAGATGTTCCCTCACACTTCCAAATAGCCAGATGTCAGATGCTTTTGATAGCCTTGATAGCCGGGTGATTTCCCTTGGCTGCTTGATAGCAAAAGGGTAAGAAGTACACATGATGTTGGCAAGGGTCTCATTGCTCCCTGCTGGAGCCCAAGTGAAGACATAAGGGGTGACAGAGTGTGCATTCGTTGTGACATATTTTATCTGCCTCATGCTGACAAATCACTCTGATTATTTATAATCATTAGAGTTTTGCCATTTTTCTGTCTGGCTCTGAAATGTTCTAAATATTTTAGCCTTGACTGAATATCCCTTAATCTTGTTCAAACCCTAAGAACAACTTTTAAAAACTTATTCCAAGGTAGACTTCCATTGAGGATGGAAAAACGTGTGGCTGCCTTAACCATCTATTACCAGTCCCAGAGCACACCCAGAAGGAGACCTAAAAATGAGCTTTATATATCTTCTCCTCTTGTTTGTTATTTCTTTTCATCAATGAGACTTTTTATCACCTAGTGTCATGGAGAGAGTAGAGTCTATTTAACCACAATATTCAATAAATTGAGCCATATAGACACAAATGGAGGAAGTACAACCTTTGAAGGAAAAATTTTTGGCTTCTGAATATCCTAATGAAAAAATTGTTCCTCACTAAGACATGTCTAATGTTTCATAAAGAAGTGTCTTGGCTTTGGACTGCTTTTATGTAAAACTGTCAATACTTAACCATAAAATCAGTAGGAATTAGAGTTGCCAGAGATTCTAGTGTTCACGTAATCTAATCTCATTTATAGCTGAAGAAACTCAAATTGAGGGAAGTTAAGGGACAGATATATTTAACCATTCCCTGTTTTATAGACATAAATGTCTCCTAGACACACTTCTAACATGGCACTTCATTGAACTCATTACTTATATGTCAGGCTTTCTGATGGACAGTAATCTCTGGAAAGCCAGGGGCCACATCTAGAACCCTAAAAGTTTGGACAGTGCCTGTCTATTACTTGTATCTTGGGAATGCCAGATAAATATTCTTAAGCTGTGAGTATGTTGTTCTTAATATACCATTATCTTCTATTTAGGGAAAGAATTTCTAGGAAAAATGAAAAATGAATTCTTAGAGGCCACACATTTCTTTGAGAAAAATCAGGTTACCTAATGATTTAAAAAAAGATGTGTTTTGGCACCATATAAGAAAGAGCATTGGTATAGGGGTTGGACCAAATAATCCCAGAAAGGTGTATTTAAATATTTGTTCTTATTACTTTAAAGCTTTTCTTACATTATTTAAATTTTGATAGCTGTCTTCTATACTGATGGCCTAGTTTAACAATGTAAATTGTATTTTGTCCAATATTGATTTATTTTCCAAAATTTAAATCCCCAAAGATGAATTAGTATCATGAGAAAGCAGCCATGTCTAAATCCAAATTTTCTTCAGTTGGATGCTGGTATTCTTTAGCTCTGTGTCTTCTTCTTCTTAGTTCTTCTTTTCTGTTTGATGTTTATATTGGGAAATTCATTTGTATTTTGATTACAAAGTCATTGTAATTTGACCAGATGGTGCTTTTCTGACTATTCTTTTCGACCTTTTCAATTTTATTATATAGCCCAATGTCTGACTCATTGCCACATCATAGAAATGTGAATAGAGCAACTTGGAAAGTTTGTAACATTCAGGAAGTAAAAATAGTGATGCATCTGGTATTTTCTTTCCAAGGATCTCAAAAGATATTGTAAAGATTCTATTTGGTTCTTTCTCTTAATCCTGTGAAAAAAAGTCCTGCAATATTGACTAAAATCCCTCTCTCTCTTTTTTAACCTTCCTTCACAGTTTTCTCAAACAAGTGTTTGATGACCTCAGGTGAAATTTAGCCATGTCTGTGGTTCTGTCTAAATTTACTGAGGAACTCTTCTAGGCCTAGAGGCAAAGGCTGGCTTAGGCATTATTATACAGTACGTTGGTTCCTGATGAGCTTCTCTCATAAAAAATGTGGCCTTGTGTTCCCAAGATTCAAGAAGGAAAGAATTAATGGCAGACTTTGACATTTTCAGCATTCATAGCTTTAGAGTAACTTCCATTGGAATCACACACACCTGTTTTCCAAACTGCACACTGGACCTTAAAAGAATTGAAAAGACTGTTTCAAAGCATTAAATAAAATAAAGAGTTGGAGGAGATGAGGCATAGACTGGGAGAGAGCTGCTTCTAGTGTGTGTCCTGGCCAAACCTCTGATATCTGTGCAGGATTAACTTTCTGGGGTTCTGTTATCTCCTTCTGAAACTGATAATCCTTGAACAGAGGATCTTCAAATTATCTTTCAATATTTAACTTCTGTAATTAATGATAAAATAGCTTATATGTGATGATCTACTAGAGAACAGAGTAGGTGCAGTTCCAAGAGAGCGGTCAAGATAATACCTATCTTGATAAATGAGATTTCCATGCCTAAATGTTCAGTCATAAAAAGATTAAGAGAGTGATCTTTAATACAGCAACTTGATGTCCTGCTACTGAGTGTGCAATTTTATACACTTCACCAAATTTCTTTTTTGAAACAAAAGGTAGTAACTCAAGATTCTGATTTCATGACACTTCAATTTATTTTTTATTTTTCTGAGAATAAACACATTTTGATTGACAACTGTTTTTTTTTATTTTTTTGGTTTGAAAAGCAGAAATTAATTTTTATTTAAATAATATCTGTGTAGATATGGTTTTTTCAGTTGAGGAAATCTGTTTAGTGAAGGCTCTAGTTTCTGTACTTCAATCAGAATACAGTCAAATTCGTATTTTTGGATGTGTTCATTAGCATTCTTTAACTTCCTTCATTATTATAAAAACTACCAAAAGCTTCAAATTTTTTTGAGAAAACAATCAATAAAAGAAAAGCATGCAGGGCATAGATGGCTTCCACTGTATCCATTGCTTCGCACCCCACGTCTTCCTTTGCTTTGGCTTCAGTGAACCAAGGAACTGACACAATTACTGCTGGCAATGCCATGGCCCTCACCCAAGGCACTCATCATGCCTACAGATTCTTTACATTCCCCACCCAGCATTATTTTTGTCAGAGTATGGGAGATCTAATGTCAACCTCAGTGCAAAGTTTATAGCCAGTTGCTTTCAAGAAGAAAAATATTCATCCTTTTTTTCTTTTTATGACATGAACGTTGAAACTTAGGTATGAATAGCAAATGCATTGACAGCTGTTACACTGAGCTATAGATTCTGGATTTCTCTTCAAGTTTGTAAAAAGTATATCTTTTCTTTCTCATCCAAACTTCAGCCAATTTATCACATTGCCTAGCGATTTTGGGGATAGGTATTTTTAAAAGTAGTTTATTGTCCACTTTTGATTCCACATAGTTTTATTCTGTTTCTTCAATATAGAGGAGATAAAATTCCTCTATATTTCGCTAATTCTATCATTTGGAGAATATGAATTAAATACCTGATATGTTTAATAATTTGAGTAAGAGTTTGAGATAATATCAATATATTTAAAGGGGAAAAGTTTTGAAATTTTTGGGCTAGTTTATTTTGGGCTAGTTTTTGTCTGTTTATTCATTCCTTACCAACATGTTGTTTAATTTAATTCTCTAAAAATAATCTTGTGAGAAAGATTTAATGTTATTCCTTTTTATACATGAGCCTGAGAAACTAAGAGACGTTAAGCAACCTGCTTATGGGTACATCACTGCTAATAAATGAGGAACCAGGATTCAAACATGAATATGGCTCCAAAGTCATTGCTTTTAGTAATTCTGTGCTGCTTTCTTCTAGGAGCATATAGGCTTATAGGAGAAGAGAACATACAGATATCCCAACAAGGCTGAAAAGTACAAAATTGACTGAAAGTCCATTTGAAGAGAAGAGAATAATCATTTTTAACATCTGTTTCATGAAACACAAGAATTCTAGGGAGATAATTCAAAGGGCCCACAAATGTTTGGGTTAAATTTCATTGATGTTGAGGTTTATATGAGACCCCATCTGTCATCAGATAATCTCTAATTCTAATTTTTATGATCATCAAAATAGCCTCAGTCTCATTGATTGATTTTCAAGTGAGGAATTGGTTTAAATTCAGACATACCAATAAAATTATATGAACATATAACCACCTTTTTTTCATTTTTCTTATATTTTCATTGTAAAATTATGAAAGAAAATAAGACTACTCCAATGTAATAATTTTTACCTTGCATATATTCCTCTGGTATTTCTTAACATGAATATTCATTTTAGCTGTAATCAGAGTGTATATTTAATTTACTAATCTGCTTTTTGCACATAACATCATATTACATATACTTAGCTTATGAAAATTTAAACTGAAAAGACTGGATGATGTTTCTAAGAGAGAATAATAAATGTGGTACTCTCCTAGAACACACTTAAAATTTATGATTTAAGTTCTTATGGTGGATTTCTTTTTGCTTTACAAAAATTTTTTTAAGTATAGGAAGCCATAAAGAATAAAAGAAATGCAATCTATAATGCTTTCTGTTGGATACTCTCTAGTGATTTTAAAGTTAATAAAAGTATCAACCATTTCCAATTAGAAATTTCATATATTTAAGAAAGGTATAAAATGATGAAAAAACAAAAATAAACCTCCCTTACATTTTTGACCTTGTCTGCAAAAGTAATCATGGTTAATTTGCTGTTTATTCTTCCAGATAAAAATAGGCCCATGCCACTATGTGTGCATGTCTTTTTATTTACACAAAAGTGATCATGCACATATCCTCTTCTACACATTGACTATTTCACCTAATAACACTTCTTAGGACTCTTTCTATATATCACAAATAGTTCTGTCACACTTTCGAGGGCTTCATTTTGTCTAATATTCTATTATATAAAACTTCTTATTTAAATAACCCCCTCTAATGAATCACTTTTTTTCCCATTTATTTGCTCTAATAGTAGATTTAGGTTGTACAGTAAAAAAGCTACAATCAGTATACTTACACATATATCTCATTGTGTTTCTATTAAATCTACATTGTAAGTTTTTACTAGTTGCTGGATTAAAGGGTGTTGGTGTTAACCAAACTCAGGTTCGGCTGCTCGACGCTCAAAAGAGGCAAGTGTCAATAGAAAGGAAAGTTGCTGTAATCAGAAAAGCTGGCAATCTGGGGAGAAGGTGCATTCATGTCTCAAGAGCAACTCCAAAGATTCTACTCAGCCATGACAATTTTTAAAGGGAAAAGGGGGTGGGGAGAATCTCTTGAATCATCAAGGTAGGAGGTTAGGTTCGGCATCATTCTCCATTGCATGCAGGCTGTTGATTCTTTCTTCACATGTTATCTTGCCCGCGTGATCTGCCTGCAGGATTGCTAAGGGGCTGTTGTGGGGAGAGAGCTAGTCATTTTTTAACTACTTAATTCTTCATTCTTAACTTATTTTTATATGGGGAAAGAATCAACATGTTAATTAGGTTCTTTTGATGTTAGAGGGGAACAGAAATGGGCAAACAGGAAATGGACAAAAGAGCTGCTTTCAATTCCCCACTGTCAAACATCATTCCATTTCTCAGGGATTACAGGCGAAGGTCCATCTTCTTCATGCTGACATAGTGTGCCATATTCTCAGAGTGGAAGATGTCAACATGGATCTGTGGCATCTCTTTGCTGACAATTTTAGTTTCCTGCTTACATATACAGGCAGAGCAAGCTACAGTTATTTTGATGCCCACAAAGATATGGATTATCATGAGCAATAATGTTAATCCCATTCCCTTGTGGCCAGTTCTTGGAATTGTGCTAGCCATAGATTCAGTACTGCTCAAGATGGAGCAGCTTATGTCATGGCTATAGTGTGTTCATCGTGCCGTTAGCTTTTTTCCTCTGATGGCAGTTATAGTATCTGTAAAACAACACAGGGATGTGCATCGGACACCGAGTCTGTGACTTTATTGTCCTAGTCATTAACTACTTTGTTTTGTACTTGAGGGGTCCCTGTAGGGTTCAGCTTGGTTCCATTGGCATTTAAAATTTTGGTGAATATTGCTAAATTTTTCTGCACATATGTTAAATCAATTTTGTCCCCCACTTTTAGAATAGCAACAGCTAACCTTTCATAGTGCTTTGTGCCAGGCACTTACTATTTAAATATTTAATATTTATTAATTCATTTAGTTCTCACATAACTTATAACCCTATGAATTAGATACTGTATCACTACCCACATCCTGTAGATTTTGAACTGAGGCACAATAGACTGGCTAAATCACTAGCCAAGATCATTTGGCTAATAAATAATGGAGACAGGGTATGAACTCAGGCAGTTCAGCTCCAGGATCTGGGCTCTAACATATTGCTTAATAGTGTAGGAAAGAGTAGGTATTACTAACTTTTAAATTTTAGGTAATATGACAAGTGAAAACAATGAGTCATTTTGAGTTACATCTTTTTTTTAAATAAGTGAAATTAAGTATATTTTCATGTTTATTTACCACATCTATTTCTTTTCTTGTAAACTACTTTGTCATATATTTGCAAGGTTTTATATTGAGTTGCTCAAGTTTCTTAGTAATTCTTACAAACTCTTAATTTAAAAAACCAACAGTACTACTTTGTCATGTGTTGCATAAATTTTCCAGAGAAAAGTATGTCTTTATACATTTCAATTTATTCATTTTTGGTTTCTAGATTTAATTTTCTTCCTGAACATTTTATTTTATTTTATTTGTTTCTGTTTTAAGGATTATAAGAGTTCAGAGGAAGGAGAAATGATTTCTGGCTTTCATAATTAGAAAGAAAGGTTGTATTTAAGATAGTCCTTGAAGACTGATAAGATTTTTATAGACTGAAAATAGCTGAGAAGAGGAAGGCAGGTAGATGGGAAAGGCCAAATATAGATGCAAAAATAGCAGAGCAATCTGCCTCAGGCTAACTGTCTGGGTGAATAGGAAAAAACTGATCCCTGCTTGAATGATTACAGATACTCTCTTTGTGTGCTGTGTCACTGGACATACATATCTGAGGCCCTGCTATTGCCCACTTTTATTGGTCTCATTTGTCTAGAAACATGGACGCCCAGAGACTGGGAAATGTATGATAATAACATGCAGGAATTAGTCCATGGAAACTAAGAAAATCCTTACAGTCTTTCCCTGTGACTTGGAAGACAGCTAGGTCTGTTGATGAAATACCTGCAGTTTTTTCCTAAGTCAACTTCCTTTTAAACAAGTACCAAGAACAGAAGACATCATTCAACATAAAATTAAAATTCTCTTGTAAAAATGGCAATAGCCTGATACAGTGACTTTCCTGTAGTGTCTATATTGGTTTATAGATGAAGAGACATCATTTGGATTTTTTTTTCTCACTCTGACATTTGCTGATTTTAATATCCATGACAAGTTTTGAGCAATCTGCCTTCTACCCCATGTCTGAAATAAATAAATAAATAAAAGATTAGGAGACCATTATTTTTTTGATCAATTTGTATGAGCCAAGCTGTTAGAACATTGAGTATGAATTTAGATAAGGGGGAAAAAATTGGCCTTATCTGTCCAGGCCCTCCTATTGTGTTGTTCTACCAATTATATATAGTTTATGGGAAAAATCAGATGGAAAAAATGTTTGGCAGTAATGAAGCAGCTGACAAAGGGAAAATGAGCATAGTTAAATTCTAAGAGCATCTTGGTTTCCTAGCCTTTATTCATAAATTCTCTGTCTTGTTTTCTTTGCTTTTTTTGTCTGTCTCTGCCTTCTGATTGTTCTTAATTTCCCTTTTTCTCTTCCAATTATATTAAATATCAGTCAAAATGATTTTTTCCCTAAGGGATGGAGACAGTGGATAATTGTTATTGAAATTATACTTTTTTCCATTTTAAACTTTCTCTGAGAATTGACCCACGTTTGAGTTAGTTCTAAATTTTACTGGACAGTTCTTTATACAAAACATTCATACAAAATTCTCTAATAGGAAAAACATAGCATCAAATGAAAGTCCAAAAACATAACTGAAGATAGAAAAGATTCTGCTGCATTCATCAAAAACGTGTATTTAATTGGAAAAAGGCAGATGTGCATAAATTCAAGCTGCTCTCGAACCGTGTTCGAATTGAACAGCCTTACTGAGGTGTTGACACTGGCCCTGGGGAGTTCCTACTCTGAGTGCAGAGCCAGTTACAAATGTGTTTTCAGTCAAACATGATTACTGGAGAATGCAAACATAATGTTTGCCATCCAAGACCTTTGCAACATGAAACCCCAGATTAGCTTGCACTGAAGGCCTTTTGAGTGAAGATCAGTCTGGAAAGATTTTGCGGGAAAGATCGTGTAGCTAACAAGATAGAGGAATCTGACTCTGGATCTAGCTGGTAGCCCCTCATTTTCACAAGCACCAGCCACAGCTATTACATGTTTTCCTCATCAATATGACAGAGGTGAGCCAAGATGAAGAGGAGGGTATTATCTCTATCTTTACTGTAATATCAGTGCTATGTTTAATATTTTGGGACAGAGGATTAGGCTCATTTTCCAAGGAGGGATTTATACAATAATGAACTTAATCTGTGTTTAATAAGGTTTCTGTTCTTTTGTGTTCACTGTATGTGGAAGTAATTTCAGTCTGCCTACACAGAGGTCCCCACTGGCTCACATCGCAGAAAGGTACATATCTGCAGAGCTCCAGCCAGCATCACACAGTGGAACACGTCATCTCTGGTTGCACATGGCTGACTGCCTCTGCAGATTGGGTTTAAACTGACAGAGCATTTCTTCCCCATCTGATAATGCCTGATACAACTGGGTTTCATTATATTAATAGTTCACTAATTTCCACAAAATCAAACTCTTTCCAGAAATACTCTGTGATTTGTATCCTACTTCATAATGCTCATATAGGATGCACAGATTAATTTCCATATTATTAGAAAAATTAGTATGCTTGCTTTTGAAATATATATATACACACATAAAAACATATAAATACATATATATATATATGTATATATATGTGTATCGAAAAGGTACTGTGGTACAAAAGTAAATTAGGTAGATCCTAATGTTGAATTTGTTGGACTTTTTAAAATATGGAAATTACTAAAAGGACGATCACGAATAATTTAGGAATTCCATTAAAAGTGATATTGCAGAGTGAGTTCACTGTCTTATGTGTCAGGAAATCTGAGATCATGCCCTAGTCAAATATTGGTCCTATGACATGGAGTAAGTTACTTAAACTCTCTGAGCCTTCGTTTCTACTGTGTAAAATAAGAGGGTTGAACTAGCTAATCTCTAAGCTGTCCTCTAGGGCTAAAGGGCAGTGACCTGTAGCCAAAGGGATCCATTAATGAACTAAAGGGATCCATTAATGACCAAAGGGATCCATTAATGAACTTCCCATACAGAAGTTCCTAAGTTGATGGAAGAACTGTAATGCTTCTAGAGGAACACTGTATTACTGAAAGTTATATTTAACATTGCAGGACTCAAGAGCAAAACTGGGTACAATAAAAATTCGTGATTAATTGGAGTTCATAATTGGTCAGCATTTATTGAACTTAGTAGAGGATTTCTTTCTCTCTGATCCAAAACTTTATATTCTTTTGGATACATGACATAAAATCCATGTCCCTAAATACCTTTCCATAAAGTCTCAATAGCTTATTTAAGACTGCTTCAGTTACCTATTTCTGCATAACAAACTACCCCCAAATTTAGCATGTTAAAACAACAAATCATTTCATGTTGCTCACAAGTCTGAGGGTCAGAAACATGAGAGTGGCTCACCTCTGCCTCAAGATGTTAGGGGTCTCACTTGGAATAGCTCAAACACCTGTGCACTGGTTGGGATTCCTTACTTGGGACCATGTTTGTATAACCTTTGTTCTTGCAGTTGACTGAGGTCTGTCACTCCCTTGGCCTTAGTTGATAGCTGTGCTGGCTGGAAAAGCCAAGAGGGCTTTTCTCACATGTCTGGTGACTCAGTGCTTCTCCATGTGGCCATTCTTCCATTCTGAGTAGGTGGAGTGGGCTTCTCACAGCATGGCAGTCTCAGGGTAGTTAGATTTCTTACATATTGACTGTCTTCCAAGAAGGAGGAAGCAGAAGCCACCAATCCTGTGAAAGATTAGCCTGGAACTAGCATAGTGTCGCTCCCATCATATTCTATTAGTGTAGCCAATTTCACTGAGTAAAGAAACAATCTCCACCTAGGAATGGTCAAGAATCTGCCACTACTCCTGATTGGTCATTCCTCTGGAGGCAAAAGATTTGTTTGGATTTTTTCACCAATATGGATATCTGTTCCTTTTTAGTTATTGGTTTAAATTTCCAGATATTTTCCCAAAAGGATATTAAAATCAGAATTGGGGTATAATTAATATTCAGAATGCCAATCACATGCCTTGCTTGCAAAATTGTCTTCAACAGCTTAATATAGGCACCAGAATATAAAGTGCTTTCTGCATTAGAAAATTGTACTTTGACCCCCAAATTGAGATCTCATTCGGAAAAACTCCAGAGCCTCGCTATTGGTGGATAAATAATTAATCCTGTAGAGCCCAGTGTATTAGTTTGCTAAGGATGCCTAAAAACATACTACAAACTGGATGGCTTAAACACAAATTTGTTTTCTCAGTTTTGGAAGCTAAAATTCTGAGATCAAGGTGTCGGCAGAATTGGTTTCTTCTGAGGGCCATGAGAGAAGAATCTCTCTCTTTGGCTCGTAGATGGTCATCTTCTTTCTGTCATTGTATCATCTTCCCTCTCTGTACATATCTGTGTCAAAATTTCCTCTTTTTATAAGGATAACAGTCATATTGGATTAGGGCCCACCCTAATGACCTCATTTTAAATTCAGTACCTCTGTAAAAACCTTATCTCTAAATACAGTCACATTCTGAGGTACTGAGGATTAGGATTTCAACATACGAATTTTGAGGGGGAAAGAATTCGAAGCGCAACACCCAGATACACTATACTATTATATCTATCTCTTCCAAGCCCCCTATGCCTGTGCCCAACACTTTAGCATCAAAGTAGCTGTATTAGGAGAGAGAGAGAGGGAGAGACAAAGAGAGACAGAGAGAGAGAGAGAGAGAATGGATATGAATGAATTTAGATTATGTGCCCTAGAAACAGGCCTCACAGAACTGGAGCAAATCTTAACCAATCATTCTACCAAAACCTTTTGTTTATAAAACATTGTTATTTGTTTTTATATATATATATATATATGTTATTAATTTTTATTGGAGTATGGTTGCCTTACAATGTTGTGTTAGCCTCCACTGCACAACAAAATGAATCAGCCATACGCATACAGATATCCCCTCCCTTTCAGACTTCCCTCCCATTTAGGTTACCACAGTGTATTAGGTAGAGTTCCCTGTGCTGTACAGTATGTTCTCATCTGTTGCCTATTTTATACAAGGTATCAATAATGTATGTGTGTCGATCGCAGTCTCCCAATGCCTCCCACCCCACCCCTTTCCCGCTTGGTATCCATACATGGATACCATGTATGGATTTGGTTCTCCATGTCTGTGTCTCTATTTCTGCCTTGCAGATAAGATTGTCTATACTATTTTTCTAGATTCCACATATATGCATTATTATACAATATTTGCTTTTCTCTTTCTGACTTACTTCACTCTCTATGACACTCTCTAGGTCCATCCACGTCTCTACAAATGACCCAATTTTATTCCTTTTATATGGCTGAGTAATATTCATTGTATATATGTACCACATCTTCTTTATCCATTCCTCTGTCGATGGACATTAGGTTGCTTCCATGTCCTGGCTATTGTAAATAGTGCTGTATAAAGCATTGTTATTTGTTATGAAGATTGAAAGGAAGTTCTCTTTTGTTTCCTTTTAATCCATTTACCGGCTAATTAAAATCAATATGACATGTTTTGCTGCCTTTTCTACCTGAACCACTTACAGTATATGGCCAGGTTTGGCTTATTTGATTTTCTAGGTTTATTTGCCAGTGAATTATTTGTTTTCATATTACAAAGTAGCTCAGCTGTGCTTCATTTCACACTGAAAGCCTGCCTGACAAGTGATTGTCTGACATTCACCAGGCTGTGTGTGTGCAAGCTGGCAAAAGATGCTCGCAGCACAGAAAAGCTGCCTTATGTGCAGCCAGCTTGCTTTGCTAGTCTCACTGTCAGATCTTCTCATAGGTCCTGTCCCATGGAAAAATCAGAATGATACAGAGAATTAAACGATAATGGAATTGGAATGATGTTCAGCATCTTAATTAGGGACTTTTAGCAGAATATAATCATACATTTGGGTTAAATATTGTAATTAGGAGATTATTAGAATATTCGAAGAAGCAAGATACTTTAGTGATTCTGTAGCTAGCAAAGTCCATTACTGTAGAGAATGTAAAACAAATAAACTAGACAATGTTTTGTAAAATAAGTTTCCCAAGCTTTATCAGTTTCTTACTATGGGAGTATGCTTTCAATTTACCGCAAACATGTATAGCATTGTTTACTTATTTAGGGAAAAAAAAGCTTTTGTTAATCATTTTGTCAGTCTTTTGAGTCCTCCTCTGTTCCAAGATCTATCAATAGATTGGTGAATTCAGTGGAAAGCGAATGAATATGCTTTTAGCACATTTTTATGTGCGGTGCTGCATTTGCTTAAATCAGGCTATTGCTCCAGCATTAATAGGATGTCCACTTAATTTTTTTTCCTTTGGTGAGAATGAGTTTTTACTCTTTTCATCTACACTCCATACCTTAAGCCATCTGTGGCAAAAAATACATATCTGCTACATGGATGCTGGGATAAGGGGTAGAAGTGTTTCAGTAACTGGTTAAAGTAATGACTGAGCACATGACTGATAACCTCAGCTTTGTAGCCTAAAATGGGCCATAGGGCTAAGATGTTTAAATATGGTTCTGGGTTTAATTTCAATCAGTTTAACTTTAGAAAACAAAAACTCTAAGTATAAGGCAATTATAAAGGATTAGAAAATAAAATTTACTGGGAAAATAGTTACTTAAAAATTTAATTTTATTATCTAATAAACAACATGACTAATAAGCCTAAGTGTTAAAAGCCAGTGAAAAATAAATGTATTTTGACAACCAGGTTTTTAATAGAGGGAGACTAAGAATTGAAGACTCCCTGTCAGAGTGGGTTGGGTTTACAAAGCTTGTAAATAATTTCAGAGCAGACTAGGGATAGATTGACACCCTGAAAACCTTGCAGAATTAATCTTTCATGGCAGTATTTGAAGACTGCCATCACTGTCATTCTTTTAGCAAATAGTCACTGAGCTGTGACAAACACAGTGCTTGGGGCTGTGGATAATGCAGTGCTGTAAAAGATAGACTCTGACCTCGAGAAGTCCATGGTTTGTGTCACTTATTCAACAAATATTTATTGGGCACTACCTATACAGTAGGCACTATGCTAAGAATGCCCTGGGGATTAACTAGATTATGAAACAGTCTTGTTCTCAAGGATTTACCTAACTGCTTCACCTAACAATTTCTGGGACTTCCGGAACTAGATTTATATTTACCCAAAGAAGACATTAGCTAATTGAATAGACATTTTCTACAGTATTATTTCCCAGCCCACAGGCAACCCATGTCTCCTTTCCCATTTCCCTTCTATATTCTTAATTTATTGCTTTGCCTAGTTTTTGTAACTGATGTTTCTTCTGTATTTTGGAACCTCTGCCCATGTGTTGGTGTTTCCCACACTGTGCAGACATTTTGAACTAATTCTTCTCTATTTTGACCACAGTTCAGCTATCTTCTATATCTGGTTCTCAGTCTCTGCTTGCCTTGACGCCTCATCTGTGTATCCTATAACTGCTGTCTGCTGTCTGCTCTCTGCAGATGTCCTTTTTCAGAAAGCCTAGTTCTGGTATTCCACTTTGTGGTGGTACTAGTCTGAGACATATACATTGTCTGATCTACTTGAGAACTGAGTGAAATCCCTATTGAAAATATATTTTTAATTCCGATGCACTAAAATCAAAATGCTACTCAGTTTTTAGCATATTAAAGAGAGAAACTTGTATATGAAAACAAGGAAATTCATCTAATTAATTCTACTAATAATTTTTCCTAGGTTATTTGAAAAAAATAAACAGACAATTGGAAAAAGACACTTTGCCATTGTTGAGTTCAAAGTCACCAGAAAACAAAATTTGACATCAGAGCATTTTTTGATTGGCTTTTCAAATTTCCCATCAGACCTTTGACTGTTGTTTGTTAGCCACTGGAATGCTTCTGCATTCCCAGACATCCTGTAAATTTTTCCAAAATTATGAGTTTAATATGTTT
Source organism: Eubalaena glacialis (assembly GCF_028564815.1). Taxonomy (NCBI): domain Eukaryota; kingdom Metazoa; phylum Chordata; class Mammalia; order Artiodactyla; family Balaenidae; genus Eubalaena; species Eubalaena glacialis. The sequence goes on from NC_083719.1 coordinate 79,523,813, forward strand.
TTTGATACAAATTTCTCTAGCTATGGTATTACAGAGTACATGTTTTTTCACATCAACTTTGTCATACCCTTGCTGTCTTACAGCAGCAAAAGGTGTTTTACCTATTCCAGTCATATTTAGAGGGGCTTCCCGTAATCAGATTAGGTCTCTATTTCACAAATTTATGAAAGGACATCTTAAAAACACTTGCTAGGAGAATCTGATAACAGTTAATATCAAAATTACATGGCCGATTTCCAAAGTTCTGTGTGATCTTCTTTACTTACAATAAGAATTTCAAAGTCAAAATTGAGTTAACTGTTAGAGTTGCATTTCTAATTGCTTTAAGGGGCTTGGTTGAGAGATTTTAAGAAAATTGTGTAAAGATATCTTCTTTACTTGGACACTCATAGAGCCTGGGCTTTTCAGATTTTGTTTTTATGAGATCTGTATTTTCTACAAAATACCTTTCACTAGGTCTGATTTTAAACAAGATTAATAAAACTAGTTGAAAAAGGAGACCTATTCAGCTAAGAAATTATTTCTTGGTGTAACTGCTTTTCTACCGTGCACTTTCTCTCTCTACTCTTCCTGCTGCCAATTTGACTGTGTTAAACTGAGTTGATTATTAATTTTTAAAAATTTACAGATATATGAAATTTTAATTCAGTGTTAATGACAGCAGAGAAAGGGCTGGTTGCTCATTAACTTAAAAATGTGTTTACTATACTTATACTTCAGAGTTATAATCTGGCCTTCTTGATTGCTTTTATTTTTACACTGAACGGTTTGCTGAGAATAATCTCTGGGTTACTTACTAGAGCCATGCCTTCATGGACAAACATAATTCTGGAAAAGTATTAATAAATCACCCAACTTTGATGGATTTTTGCTTATGCCCTGTTAACATATGAACCAGAGTTTCACTTCTTCAGGGAATTATTTAGTCTCTAAAAAAATTGTAATATACATTTGCTATGCCTTTAGGGTTTCAATTAGTTCAATGATGTTTGAAAATACTAGTGGGTATTAGTAATGGGATAATTGCAGAAAACTTTCATACATTATAACCTAGCATTTCCCTGCAAGTGATATGACAAAGATCCTGAAGCTATTGCAGGTCTCTGCCATGTGCTTGAAGAGGAATTGTAAAGGGGAAGTGAGCCCTGTGTCTACTATGCCAGGAATTATTTTAGGCTCTGCAGATAAAGTGATAAATAAAACAGGTTAAAACCTGTGCCTTCTAATGGGGAAAGGTAGAAAAGATCAATAGAAATAAATGATAGGAAGGAAGGAAGGAAAGGAAGGAAGGAAAGAAAGGAAGGAAGGAAAGGAAGGGAGGAAGGAAAGGAGGAAAGGTGGAAAGGTGGAAGGAAGGAAGGTTAGTGATAAGTGCTAACCATACAAATAAAGCAGGTGAGGGTGATAGGGAATATAGAGGTGATATTAGAATTTTAAATAAATTGATAAAGGTAGGCCATACTGAAAAAGTGGGATTTCATTAATGAGTGAAAGAGGATAAGGGAACAAGCTGAGAAGAATATTCCTGTCACAGGAAAGAGAAAATTCAAAGACTCTGGGGCAAGAGTGGGTCTGGTATGCGTAAAGAACAGCTAAGATGCCAGGGTAATGAATTTATTTGTTAATCTCACAGGTACCAACTCCCCATTTGGAAATTTAGCTACAAGGAAATATCACTAAACCTTCTTTGATGCATAAGGTGGGAGGGAATGCTTTTGTGAGAACTCAGAGCCATTCATGCCAACTATTTACTTATTCCATCAATTTCATGTATAGATTTACTTTTCTAAAGCATAAGGATGTTTGTATATGATTATATATATCCAAGCTATTTGGAAAGAGTTTTCCTGTGACAGGCAAGATTCTGGCGGAGAACTGAGTCAAGAGAGTTGAAATGGATTTTATATTAAATATAGACGTTAGAATTTACAATCAGAAGATGATAAAATTCTCAGAAGAAAATTATAACACATTTTCACTGTTATTAATATGCTTTTTGTAGGTCAATGATATTTTAAACATTTGGTTATATAATATTTTCTGTAGGCTACCTCCCATTTTGTTTAATCTTCTATAAATCAGGGCTGGGGAAAATACACATAGGTATTCATTCATGTACAGCATAAGATATATAATAATTATAATGGCTGTTATTGTTTAATGCCAAGCACTAGTCTATGTATTTTATATCTGCTAGATCATTTACACCTCATAATAGTTCCATAAGTTACATATTATTGGTATTTTCATTTTATAGAAGAAGAAAATGAGGTCCAGAGAGGTAATATATTTGGCCAAGATTATCTAGTTTACAAGTAGAAGGGTTAGAATTTGGTTCCAGAGTGTCTAAAGAAAGGCTCAATGTTTGAAAGAAGGAATGAGGGAATCAGGATGCATCTGGTAACTACACCTAAAAAAAGTGGAGTATTTTGCTGTTATCAGAAGCAAAACTGGGAAGAGAATGGGGCAGGAGCACAGACACCTAGAAAGTGCACATCATCTGACTTCATTGTGCAAAGTAATAGGGTTCTTTGGTATAGGTAGAAAATGTAGGCTCTAGATCTTACAAACTCTGTAGATAGAGTGTGAAAGATGATTCCTAGAACCAAGAATTACTAAAGGTGGTATACAGCTAACTAATGAACCATTTACAAGAGTTAAGAGGCTGACAAACCTATAAACATTTTAGTATTTTTAAAAATTTTATAATTTATTATTGTGTACAGTACAATATTTGAGGGTAAATTTTTTAGTGCAAAGAGACATTTAAAAATAAGTTTTAACATTTTTATTTTCATAGTATTTCTAGAATAGAAGTAAATATTGTTTTTTCTTCTGTTTATGACAGCAGAAAATAGTTGATTTACTTATAAAAGTTATTAACATAAAACAGACTGCCAGTTATTTCTCCAACAAAAATGGGTTTATTCAAGATCAGCAAAGAATTTCAATTTGGGGTCTTCAACCATGGTAAGACACACACAAGTTCCCAGCAAAAAAGGAGAGGAGAACTCATTTTTAGAGGAAACAAGAAAGCTGGGAGAGCTATAGGAAACAAAGAATCAATTAAAGAAATTGAGAGTTCGAAGCACAGTGGCTTTTCATTGGCTGAGTGTAACAGTCTTTCATTGGCTAAGCTCTTGTCAGGCAAGAAGAGGAAGTCTTTCTTCTTCCTGTTGGGCTCTGTTACCATCATAGGGCATGAGAGCTTCCCCTTCTGGTCTCCCTTTTCTATTTAATTGAAGTTTCCTTTATTATTTTTTTAACATTTCCCCCTTTTAAGATCTTTCTCTGAAAGCATCACTGATCAAGAGTCAGGTTTTCTGGTTTCAATAGCTTTTTGTTCCTCAGTATCAGGAAGGACCTTTCCTGAGTGTGGTGTCCCACATCAGAGGGAAGGTGTAGATTGGAAACCTACTGAGGTCACATTTGAGAAACAAGGAGGGGAAGGAGGGAGAACTCTGAGGCACTTTTTATCTAAAGTCTATATAGACATTGGAGATCATTTGAAACATTATGTAATCATCAAAGGTTACAAACTTCCAATAGGCCTGATCCAGATATCTTGGAAAAGCTGTCTCATCAGATGTTGTTTGCTTCAGTTCCAGGAAATCTTTGCTTTCAGGTCACCAGATGATGTGCAGGTCCAGTCAGGGTTTGGTGCTTTGTTTAGATGTGTCACATGAATCCAAGAGTCTATTCCCTGGAATTTGGCAGCACAAGGGTAGGTTAACAGTACCTGATAGGAGTCTTTCAGTGAGGTTGGAGAGATCCTGGAAGTATCTTTTCCAGTAGAAGAAAACTCCAGGTTATAAGGTCTTCATCTACTGGGCATGCACTGTGAAAAGATTTCTTTACCAAAACATGGTTATTTTTAATAGAATCAACTAGGCCTTTAAAATACTGGAGTATCTCTCCTCTTATCAGTTGTGAATCAAAATAGGAAGGAGCCAAGTACATTAGGTGTCCTGTGACTATCTCAATGGGGAGAGTTTGTGAGTTCCAAAGGGATGGATCTAAGATTTAGAAGGACCAACAGCAATGATTTTGGCTAAGTTATTTGGAAGACTTCTACAAACTTTGCAAGTTGAGCTTTAATAATGCCGTTAGTGCATTTGAATAAACCAGAGGATTGAGGATGATAAGTACAGTAAGAGAGTAAAAACAGCCAAACAGACTTGTCAAAGTATGTGACCAGTAAAATGGGTTCCTCAATCATTATGAAGTTCAAGAGGAGTTCCCCAGGTAGAGATGATTTTTTTCCAAAAGGACTTTAGACACAGAAGAAGCAGTAGCCTGTCTGCAAGAGAAGGCTTTAGTCCAGTGTGAAAACATACAAATCATGACTAAAGCATATTTGTATCCATGATACAGGGGAAGTTGTATAAAATTAATTAGCCAGAGCTCAGATGGTCCATTAGTCAGTTTAAAATGTCTGGAAACAGTACAAACATGTTTCCCTAGGTTGTGTTTTGGACAAATGGAACAAGTGATCTAGGCACTTTTTGCAGTCTTTTTAACGTTTTCCCACCAATATTTATTCATAAATGCTATCATTTTATTAGTAGACCAATGATTTAATGCTGGTACTATGGTTATGAGTAGGAATTTTAGAGTCTCTGGTAGGACTGGGTTGTTATTTGGTCCAAACCAGAGCTTTCTCTTTTTATCAAGCCAACAATAGTTGAATTTCCAATCCTGTTTTTCTTTTTCTGAGACCAATTGTTGGGCTTCTCTTGCCAGTTTTTCTAAGTTATCATTTGGGGAAGTATCCCTTTGTACTATGACAGAGGTTTGGCTGTTGTTGGGTTCTTTAAGGGAAGCATTCCTTGCAGAAACGTCAGCAAGGTGATTTCCCCTAGCTTCCGGAGAGTCAAATTTAGAATGCCCCAGAACCTTAATAATAGATAAAGCATCCTGTAAAAGTATTGCATTCAGTAATTCCTGAACAAAGATGCCATTTTTAAATTTTATTTCCACTAGATGTAAGGAAGCCACATTGCTTCCAAAACATTCCAAAATCATCAACTACTCTGAAAGCATATCTACTATCAGTTTAAATATTGGCAATTTTGCCTTTGACTAAAGTGCGAGCCCCGTGTATGTGTGTATAATTCAACCTGTTAGGCTGAAGCAGCCATAGATAAAGATGCTGCCTCAACAATATCAAAAGGAGTTGCAATATCATACCCAGCACAATATTTGCCATTGTCACCTTTTAAAAAAAGAACCATTCATGATCAATGAGAAGTTGGCATTACCCAAAGGAATATCCTGTAGATCATCACGAAGAGTCAGGAGGTGATCAGTCAGCATTAAGCAGTTGTAAGGAACTTCATCAGAGATAAAGGGGAGAAGAATAGCAGAGTTAAGGTTATTACAACATAAAAGAGTTATATGAGGAGTGGTTAACAAAAGGACTTCATAGGAGGTGAGGTGGCTGACTAAGAAATGTTAAGCATGCTGAGAATTCAGGATGGCTTCTACTGCATGAGGTACAAAAATGGTTAAAGGGGATCCCACAGTGATTTTCTTGATGATCTTAACCAAAAGGGCAGTGGCAGTAATGGCTCTAAGGCAAGGGTCCAGTTGCTGGCTATAATAATCTACAGGTTGATGTGCTTTGGGGTGAGTACCCCAAGGGCATTCCCTTTCTTTTCATATACAAAAAGGAAAAGGGGCATCTGATCACTGGGATGCCCCATAGCAGGTGGGTTGATTAGACTCCCCTTTAAGGCCTTAAAAGCTATGTTGTCTGGTTCTTCCCCTAAAATCACATCAGGGTTGTTATTCTTTAGCGAAACATACAGATGTTTGGCCATAAGAGAGAAATTTGGAATCCAATTTCAGCAATAACCCACTAAACCAAGAAAACCTTGCAATAAACAGTGCTTAGTTTTAGGTTTGGGGGATTTAGGGCACCATGAAGTCTATCTGATCTAGGTGTAGCCCTTGTTCTGATATCACATACCCTAAGTATCCAACATGGGCAAACTGCACATTTTCCTTGGCAACCTTATGTCCCTTTAAAGCTAAAAGCTTTAGCAAGTGGATGCTGGCTTACAATGAGGAGGCTTGAGAAGGCAAGCAAAGAAGCAGATCATCCACATATTGCAACAAAGTAGAACCTTTAGGGAACTTTATATCATCCAGATCTGTCTTCAGGATTTGTGAAAAAATAAGGAAGACTCTCAACAATTCCCTGAGGCATTACTGTGCAAGTGAATTACTTTTCTTCACAAGTGAAGGCAAAAAGGTATTGGTTGGCTGCATCAACTGGAATACTAAAGAATGTACTGCATACATCAGTTATAGTAAAGAATTTGCTTTCAGTGTGTGGATGTTAGTAACGTATGAGGGTTAGGAACAACAGGATGTCAAAGGATAACAATGTTGTTTATTGCTCAGAGGTCCTCCACCCTCAGCCCTTTTGTTTTCTCACTGGTAAAATAAGAGTATTACAGTGACTTGTTTACAGGATAATGAGGCCTTGAGTCTTGTAATCTTCTGTGATGAGCTTTATGCCTTGAAATGCATCTTAGAGGATATTGATTAATTCTGGCAAGAGATTTTGAACAGTCTGTTTGAATCTTAATGGGAGGTGCACTGTGAATTTTGCTAGTATCAGTCGGAGATTTTGCCCATAAGAAGGGTGGTAGCTGATTTGATTCAATAGAGACAAATGATCAGTGTTTCAAGAATCAACTCTATTACCATCAGTGACAGCATAAATAAAAGGTGTCAGAGGGTCATCAAATTCACCTGGTTGGCTGCTTTGATGACTACTGTCAAATTCTAGAATTATTTCCCCTTTTTGGGAGAAAGAAATTCCAGCATGATACTTCTCTACAAAGTCTTAGTTTAATAAATGGTTAGGAAAAGAGGAACTAAGGAGAAAAGGGTGTGTATCTCTCATAGGGACTAAACAAAAGAGAATAGGTTCGGAGATAGGAACTTCTTGAGGTTATTTGGAAGTCCCCACTATTTGAATTGATTTAGTACTCCAAGACAGTGGTTGCTTTATAGTAGTGGGATTGAGCATTGAGAGTGTGGCTCTGCTCTCAATTAGGATGAACTGGAAGAGGTTCATCTCCAATCTGGAGAAGTATTTCTCCAAGCTGATTAAAAGAGAGGATTGGGAAGAGTCCCTGTAGCTCCTTTGAGCCCTATCACTGAGAATTGGGAAGAGTTTGGAAAGGCTGGTTAGAGAGCTGAAGGCATCTAAAGCATTTGAATTTGAATTTATAACAATCTCTTTTCCAGTGTCCTGGCTCTTTGCACTAACAGCAAACTGGGAAGATTTTGGTTTTATTTGAAAGCCTTCATTAACTGGAGTTGAAGATTAGGAATTTTAGTGGTCTTTCTTTTAGGTGACTCATTTAGCATGCAGGAGAGCTGGTTTGCCAAATAAACTAAATCTGGAGTGGACATAGTTTCCCATTCTATCCTGGTCCTCTTTGCTAGAAGGGAAAGGTCTCAGCTTAGCCCATTAATAAACATACAGTTAAAAGCTGCCTGGATGGAACCAACATCTAAAGGAAAACCAGAATTATTTGAAAAAACAGTGTGTGAAGTTGATTGTAATAGTCATGACCAGGTTCATAAGACTTTTGTGTGCAAGCCTGAATTTTGTTCCAATCAGCAGGCTTTGGTAAAACCCTAGGAATTGCTCAATGAAGTCACCTAGCAATTGCCTGAGTCTGGTCATGTAATAAGTGAGTTAGTGGGCTGGCCTCCTGGTTGTAATTCTAGAGACCTTTCAGGATTTTCCCAATTAGTGGTTTTCATCCAATTCTGAGCCTGCCCTTCACTAACAAGCATATGAACTAGCTGAAATGAGTCAGAGAAACAAGGTTGGTAAGTTTGAATGACTATATTAAATTTCTCAGCAAATCTGTGAGGGTATTACTAACTTTGGGAAAATCTGTAACTATCGATCAGAGTTCAGTTTTAGTCCAGGGAAAATAAGAAATTAAGGCGTTAGCCTCTGGATTCTCAGAAGGCTTAATTTTAAAGTGATGGTTTCTGATAAGTTTAGAGGAAAAGGGAGTGGGGGGACTTTCAGAGGAAAAAGGGAAGTTCAGTGAGAGGATTAGTATGGCAAAACTGAGGGTATATAAGAGGTATAGGCTGCATAAAAGGAAAGGAGAAAGTTGGTTCCAGAGCTGGAACCTGAGACAAAGAAGTCAATGAAAAAGAGCTTGAGGCTTCTAAAGCCATTTTATCTTTCTTTAATTGTTTGTTTGTCTCAGTTAATCTTAACATCTTATTTTTCAGAGAAGCAATTTTAGGCTCCTGATAACATTTAGATGCCTCGAAATACTGATTGAGATAAGCGTTCCATTCAGTTTTGGAAATTTTAGAGCTATGGTTGCCCAATTTGTTTTTAAGAAAATTAAGTTTGGGAATTTCAAAAGTTCCTCAGAATGGCTTAAACTGCCTTTGGTCAGGTCAGGTCAGTCCATTAAGTTAGAAATGTCCATGAGGAAGAACCATGGTTTTCTTTTTCTTTTTTTTTCCCCCTTGTTGGTTATCCTTTTTTTTTTTTTTTTTTTTTTTAAACATCTTTACTGGAGTATAATTGCTTTACAATGGTGTGTTAGTTTCTGCTTTATAACAAAGTGAATCAGTTATACATATACATATGTTCACATATCTCTTCCCTCTTGCATCTCCCTCCCTATCCCACCCCTCTAGGTGGTCACAAAGCACCGAGCTGATCTCCCTGTGCTATGCGGCTGCTTCCCACTAGCTATCTATTTTACATTTGGTAGTGTATATATGTCCATGAAACTCTCTCACCCTGTCACGTCTCACCCCTCCCCCTCCCCATATCCTCAAGTCCATTCTCTAGTAGGTCTGTGTCTTTATTCCCGTCTTGCCACTAGGTTATTCATGACCTTTTTTTTTTCCCTTAGATTCCATATATATGTGTTAGCATACTGTATTTGTTTTTCTCTTTCTGACTTACTTCACTCTGTATGACAGACTCTAACTCCATCCACCTCATTACAAATACCTCCATTTCATTTCTTTTTATGGCTGAGTAATATTCCATTGTATATATGTGCCACATCTTCTTTATCCATTCATCCGATGATGGACACTTAGGTTGTTTCCATGTCCTGGCTATTGTAAATAGAGCTGCAATGAACATTTTGGTACATGACTCTTTTTGAATTATGGTTTTCTCAGGGTATATGCCCAGTAGTGGGATTGCTGGGTCATATGGTAGTTCTATTTTTAGTTTTTTAAGGAACCTCCATACTGTTCTCCATAGTGGCTGTATCAATTTACATTCCTACCAACAGTGCAAGAGTGTTCCCTTTTCTCCACACCCTCTCCAGCATTTATTGTTTCTAGATTTTTTGATGATGGCCATTCTGACTGGTGTGAGGTGATACCTCATTGTAGTTTTGATTTGCATTTCTCTAATGATTAATGATGTTGAGCATTCTTTCATGTGTCTGTTGGCAATCTGTATATCTTCTTTGGAGAAATGTCTATTTAGGTCTTCTGCCCATTTTTGGATTGGGTTGTTTGTTTTTTTGTTATTGAGCTGCATGAGCTGCTTGTAAATCTTGGAGATTAATCCTTTGTCAGTTGCTTCATTTGCAAATATTTTCTCCCATTCTGAGGGTTATCTTTTGGTCTTGTTTATGGTTTCCTTTGCTGTGCAAAAGCTTTTAAGTTTCATTAGGTCCCATTTGTTTATTTGTGTTTTTATTTCCATTTCTGTAGGAGCTGGGTCAAAAAGGATCTTGCTGTGATGTATGTCATAGAGTGTTCTGCCTATGTTTTCCTCTAAGAGTTTGATAGTGTCTGGCCTTACACTTAGGTCTTTAATCCATTTTGAGTTTATTTTTGTGTATGGTGTCAGGGAGTGTTCTAATTTCATACTTTTACATGTACCTGTCCAATTTTCCCAGCACCACTTATTGAAGAGGCTGTCTTTTCTCCACTGTATATGCTTGCCTCCTTTATCAAAGATAAGGTGACCATATGTGCGTGGGTTTATCTCTGGGCTTTCTATCCTGTTCCATTGATCTATATTTCTGTTTTTGTGCCAGTACCACACTGTCTTGATTACTGTAGCTTTGTAATATAGTCTGAAGTCAGGGCGCCTGATTCCTCCAGCTCCATTTTTCGTTCTCAAGATTGCTTTGGCTATTCGGGGTCTTTTGTGTTTCCATACAAATTGTGAAATTTTTTGTTCTAGTTCTGTGAAAAATGCCAGTGGTAGTTTGATAGGGATTGCATTGAATCTGTAGATTGCTTTGGGTAGTAGAGTCATTTTCACAATGTTGATTCTTCCAATCCAAGAACATGGTATATCTCTCCATCTATTTGTATCATCTTTAATTTCTTTCATCAGTGTCCTATAATTTTCTGCATACAAGTCTTTTGTCTCCTTAGGTAGGTTTATTCCTAGATATTTTATTCTTTTTGTTGCAATGGTAAACGGGAGTGTTTTCTTAATTGCACTTTCGGATTTTTCATCATTAGTGTAAAGAGATTTCTGTGCATTAATTTTGTATCCTGCTACTTTACCAAATTCATTGATTAGCTCTAGTAGTTTTCTGGTAGCATCTTTAGGATTCTCTATGTATAGTATCATGTCATCTGCAAACAGTGACAGCTTTACTTCTTCTTTTCCGATTTGGATTCCTTTTATTTCTTTTTCTTCTCTGATTGCTATGGCTAACACTTCCAAAACTATGTTGAATAATAGTGGTGAGAGTGGGCAACCTTGTCTTGTTCCTGATCTTAGTGGAAATGGTTTCAGTTTTTCACCGTTGAGGACAATGTTGGCTGTGGGTTTGTCATATATGGCCTTTATTATGTTGAGGAAAGTTCCCTCTCTGCCTACTTTCTGCAGGGCTTTTGTCATAAATGGGTGTTGAATTTTGTCAAAAGCTTTCTCTGCATCTATTGAGATGATCATATGGTTTTTCTCCTTCAATTTGTTAATATGATGTATCACGTTGATTGATTTGCGTATATTGAAGAATCCTTGCATTCCTGGAATAAACCCCACTTGATCATGGTGTATAATCCTTTTAATGTGCTGTTGGATTCTTTTTGCTAGTATTTTGTTGAGGATTTTTGCATCTATGTTCATCAGTGATATTGGCCTGTAGTTTTCTTTCTTTGTGACATCTTTGTCTGGTTTTGGTATCAGGGTGATGGTGGCCTCGTAGAATGAGTTGGGGAGTTTTCCTCCCTCTGCAATATTTTGGAAGAGTTTGAGAAGGATAGGTGTTAGCTGTTCTCTAAATGTTTGATAGAATTCGCCTGTGAAGCTATCTGGTCCTGGGCTTTTGTTTGTTGGAAGATTTTTAATCACAGTTTCAATTTCAGTGCTTGTGATTGGTCTGTTCATATTTTCTATTTCTTCCTGGTTCAGTCTCGGCAGGTTGTGCATTTCTAAGAATCTCCATTTCTTCCAGGTTGTCCATTTTATTGGCATAGAGTTGCTTGTAGTAATCTCTCATGATCGTTTGTATTTCTGCAGTGTCAGTGGTTACTTCTCCTTTTTCATTTCTAATTCTATTAATTTGAGTCTTCTCCTTTTTTCTCTTGATGAGTCTGGCTAATGGTTTATCAATTTTGTTTATCTTCTCAAAGAACCAGCTTTTAGTTTCATTGATTTTTGCTATTGTTTCCTTCATTTCTTTTTCATTTATTTCTGATCTGATCTTTATGATTTCTTTCCTTCTGCTAGCTTTGGGGTTTTTTTGTTCTTCTTTCTCTAATTGCTTTAGGTGCAAGGTTAGGTTGTTTACTCGAGATGTTTCCTGTTTCTTGAGGTAGGCTTGTATTGCTATAAATTTCCTTCTTAGCACTGCTATTGCTGCATCCCATAGGTTTTGGGTCGTCGTGTCTCCATTGTCATTTGTTTCTAGGTATTTTTTGATTTCCCCTTTGATTTCTTCAGTGATCACTTCGTTATTAAGTAGTGTATTGTGTAGCCTCCATGTGTTTGTATTTTTTACAGATCTTTTCCTGTAATTGATATCTAGTCTCATAGCGTTGTAGTCAGAAAAGATACTTGATACGATTTCAATTTTTTTAAATTTACCAAGGCTTGATTTGTGACCCAAGATATGATCTATCCTGGAGAATGTTCCATGAGCACTTGAGAAAAATGTGTATTCTGTTGTTTTTGGGTGGAATGTCCTATAAATATCAATTAAGTCCATCTTGTTTAATGTATCATTTAAAGCTTGTGTTTCCTTATTTTTTTTCATTTTGGATGAACTGTCCATTGGTGAAAGTGGGGTGTTAAAATCCCCTACTATGATTGTGTTGCTGTCGATTTCCCCTTTTATGGCTGTTAGTATTTGCCTTATGTATTGAGGCGCTCCTATGTTGGGTGCATAAATATTTACAATTGTTATACCTTCCTCTTGGATCGATCCCTTAATCATTATATAGTGTCCTTCTTTGTCTCTTGTAATAGTCTTTATTTTAAAGTCCATTTTGTCTGATATGAGAATTGCTACTCCAGCTTTCTTTTGATTTCCATTTGCATGGAATATCTTTTTCCATCCCCTCACTTTCAGTCTGTATGTGTCTCTAGGTCTGAAGTGGGTCTCTTGTAGACAGCATATATATGGATCTTGTTTTTGTATCCATTCAGCCAGTCTGTGTCTTTTGGTGGGAGCATTTAATCCATTTACATTTAAGGTAATTATCGATATGTATGTTCCTATTCCCATTTTCTTAAATGTTTTGGGTTTGTTATTGTAGGTGTTTTCCTTCTCTTGTGTTTCTTGCCTAGAGAAGTTCCTTTAGCATTTGTTGTAAAGCTGGTTTGGTGGTGCTGAACTCTCTCAGCTTTTGCTTGTCTGTAAAGGTTTTAATTTCTCCATCAAATCTGAATGAGATCCTTGCTGGGTAGAGTAATCTTGGTTGTAGGTTTTTCTCCTTCATCACTTTAAGTATATCCTGCCACTCCCTTCTGGCTTGCAGAGTTTCTGCTGAAAGATCAGCTGTTAACCTTATGGGGATTCCCTTGTGTGTTATTTGTTGTTTTTCCCTTGCTGCTTTTAATATGTTTTCTCTGTATTTAATTTTTGATAGCTTGATTAATATGTGTCTTGGCGTGTTTCTCCTTGGATTTATCCTGTATGGGACTCTCTGCGCTTCCTGGACTTGATTAACTATTTCCTTTCCCATATTAGGGAAGTTTTCAACTATAATCTCTTCAAATATTTTCTCAGTCCCTTTCTTTTTCTCTTCTTCTTCTGGGACCCCTATAATTCGAATGTTGGTGCGTCTAATGTTGTCCCAGAGGTCTCTGAGACTGTCCTCATTTCTTTTCATTCTTTTTTCTTTATTCTGCTCTGCAGTAGTTATTTCCACCATTTTATCTTCCAGGTCACTTATCCGTTCTTCTGCCTCAGTTATTCTGCTATTGATCCCATCTAGAGTATTTTTAATTTCCTTTATTGTGTTTTTCATCGTTGCTTGGTTCCTCTTTAGTTCTTCTACGTCCTTGTTAAATGTTTCTTGCATTTTGTCTATTCTATTTCCAAGATTTTGGATCATCCTTACTATCATTATTCTGAAATCTTTTTCAGGTAGACTACCTATTTCCTCTTCATTTGTTAGGTCTGGTGTGTTTTGACCCTGCTCCTTCATCTGCTGTGTGTTTTTCTGTCTTCTCATTTTGCTTATCTTACTGTGTTTGGGGTCTCCTTTTCACAGGCTGCAGGTTCGTAGTTCCCGTTGTTTTTGGTATCTGTCCCCAGTGGCTAAGGTTGGTTCAGTGGGTTGTGTAGGCTTCCTGGTGGAGGGAACTAGTGCCTGTGTTCTGGTGGATGAGGCTGGATCTTGTCTTTCTGGTGGGCACATCCACGTCTGGTGGTGTGTTTTGGGGTGTCTGTGGCCTTATTATGATTTTAGGCAGCCTCTCTGCTAATGGATGGGGCTGTGTTCCTGTCTTGCTAGTTGTTTGGCATAGGGTGTCCAGCACTGTAGCTTGCTGGTCATTGAGTGAAGCTGGGTCTTGATGTTGAGATGGAGAGCTCTGAAAGATTTTTGCCGTTTGGTATTACGTGGAGCTGGGAGGTCTCTTGTGGACCAGTGTCCTGAAGTTGGCTCTCCCACCTCAGAGACACAGCCCTGATGCCTGGCTGGAGCACCAAGAGCCTTTCATCCACACGGCTCAGAGTAAAAGGGAGAAAAAATAGAAAGAAAGAAAGAAAGAGGATAAAATAAAATGAAATAAAATAAAGCTATTATAAAGCAAAGCTATACAGACAAAATCTCACCCAGAAGCATACACATATACACTCACAAAAAAAGGAAAAGGGGAAAAATTAATATATCCTGCTCCCAAAGTCCACCTCCTGAATTTGGGATGATTCGTTGTCTATTCAGGTATTCAACAGATGCAGGCACATCAAGTTGTTTGTGGAGTTTTAATCCGCTGCTTCTGAGGCTGCTGGGAGAGATTTCCCTTTCTCTTCTTTGTTTGCACAGCTCCAGGGGTTCAGCTTTGGATTTGGACCCGCCTCTGTGTGTAGGTCGCCTGAGGGCATCTGTCCTTCACTCACACAGGACAGGGTTAAAGGAGCAGCTGCTTCGGGGGCTCTGGCTCGCTCAGACCGGGGGGAGGGAGCGGTAAGGAGGAGGCGCGGCGAGCCTGCGGCGGCAGAGGCCGGCGTGAAGTTGCAGCAGCCTGAGGCGCGCCATGTGTTCTCCCGGGGAAGTTGTCCCCGGATCACGGGAGCCTGGCCGTGGCGGGCTGCACTGGCTCCTGGGAGGGGCAGTGTGGAGAGTGACCTGTGCTCGCACACAGGCTTTTTGGTGGCGGCAGCAGCAGCCTTAGCGTCTCATGCCCGTCTCTGGGGTCCGCGCTGATAGCCGCGGCTCGCGCCCGTCTCTGGAGTTCGTTTAGGCGGCGCTCTGAATCCCCTCTCCTTGCGCGCCGGGAAACAAAGAGGCAAGAAAAAGTCTCTTGCCTCTTCGGCAGCTGCAGACTTTTTCCCGGACTCCCTCCCGGCTAGCTGTGGTGCGCTAACCCCTTCAGGCTGTGTTCACGCAGCCAACCCCGGTCCTCTCTCTGGGATCCGACCGAAGCCCGAGCCTCAGCTCCCAGCCCCCGCCCACCCCGGCGGGTGAGCAGACAAGCCTCTCGGGCTGGTGAGTGCAGGTTGGCACCGCTCCTCTGTGCGGGAATCTCTCCACTTTTCCCTCTGCGCCCCTGTTGCTGTGGGGTCCGCGCTGATAGCTGCAGCTCGCGCCCGTCTCTGGAGCTCGTCTAGGCGGCGCTCTGAATCCCCTCTTCTCGCGCACCAGGAAACAAAGAGGGAAGAAAAAGTCTCTTGCCTCTTCGGCAGCTGCAGACTTTTTCCCGGACTCCCTCCCGGCTAGCTGTGGTGCGCTAACCCCTTCAGGCTGTGTTCACTCAGCCAACCCCGGTCCTCTCTCTGGGATCCAACCGAAGCCTGAGCCTCAGCTCGCAGCCCCGCCCGCCCCAGCGGGGGAGCAGACAAGCCTCTAGGGCTGGTGAGTGCTGCTCGGCGCCGAGCCTCTGTGCAGGAGTCTCTCTGCTTTGCCTTCCGCACCCCTGTGGCTGCGCTCTCCTCCGTGGCTCCGAAGCTTCCCCCCTCTGCCACCCGCAGTCTCCGCCCGCGAAGGGGCTTCCTAGTGTGTGGAAACCTTTCCTCCTTCACGGCTCCCTCCCACTGGTGCAGGTCCTGTCCCTATTCTTTTGTCTCTGTTATTTCTTTTTTCTTTTGCCCTACCCAAGTACGTGGGGAGTTTCTTGCCTTTTGGGAGGTTTGACGTCTCCTGCCAGCGTTCAGTGGGTGTTCTGTAGGAGCAGTTCCACGTGTAGATGTATTTCTAATGTATCTGTGGGAAGGAAGGTGATCTCCGCGTCTTACTCTTCCGCCATCTTGCCCTATCCTCCCTGTTATCCATTTTAAATATAGCAGTGTGCACATGTAAATCCCAAACTCCCTAACTATCCCTCCCCCCAGGTAACCATATGTCCAAGTACCATGGTTTTCAAACACAGAATTGGCTGGGAACCCTGTAGGGTGGTGCCCTCAAAATGTTTAGATAACTGGAATCCCATTTCTCAGAATTTCTTTCCTAGAGTAAGAGAATAATTTTCAAACTGCTTAAACAGCTCAAGCAGCTCAAATAGCTCAAACAGCCTGTAGGTCTAATACCAGCCAATTCGGAGGGAACAGTCTAGTCCCAGAGGAGCCAGACCAAAAGCTGCTTAGTGCAATTCCAGTAGAACAGCCCGTATTCCCAAAGGAATTGGGCTGAAGGCCAAACTGGCACAATTCCAATGAAACATCTCCTGTTTTTGAAGGAATCGGCCGAAGGCTAGCCAGTTCCAGGAGTAACAGCCTTTGTTCCAAAGAGCAGTGGGTTGAAGGCTAGCACAGTTCCAATTGAAACAGCCTGATTTCAAAATAAGGCCAAAGTGCCAAATGAGTACTTGCATACAGAAAAAGGCCTTAATTAGAAAGGAGGAAACCTTAAAGTAGATCTCTAATAAAACCTAAAAAGTTTCAAGGCACAAAGAAGGTAAGAGCTTGAATTCAGTAGAAAGACCTACTGTCAAACCCCAGGGTTGGCAAGAAAAGCAGTGAGCAACAAGGGGCTCCATGTGTGTACCAAGTCTGTTTGCTCACCAGGCTTGGAGTTGTCTGGGGTCTTCTCTGGATCCCCATATGGGCTGCCAAAATGTTGACCTAAAACAAATAGACTGCCAGTTATTTCTGTAGCAAAAGTGAGTTTATTCAGGATCAGCAAAAAATTGTAATTTGAGGTCTACAATTGTAGAAAGCCACGTGCAAGTCTCCAGTAAAAATAGAGGAGTACTCTTATACAGGGGGAAAGGAATTTGGGAAGGCTATAGTAAACAGAGTCCACTGAAGGAACTGGGAGTTTGAAATATAGTGGTTTTTCATTTGCTGAGTTGTGACAGCCTCTCATTGGCTAAGCTTTTGCTAGCCAGGAAGAGGAAGTCTTTCTTCCTCCTATTGGGCTCTGCTGTCATCATAGGGCATGAGAGCTCCCCCTTCTGGTCTCCTGACTCTACTTAATTGAGGTTTCTGTTTATTAATTTTTTTACATTATGATGCTATCTTTTATTAGAACATACTGAAACAAAAAAGATTTTCGGGTTTTTACACTAAATTGGAAATTCACAAAATTATTATTATTCATGGCCTTTGTTTTAGAAACAAATTTTCCTCTATGCCTGAATGTATCTTTTTCTTTTGTTTTTATTTACTCCCGCGTTCAAAATTTATTTTTGGAAGCAAAAATATGTTACTGTATTTTTCATCAGAAAAGAAAATATATTCCTACTATTAAAGTTGAAAATTATGTAAAAATTGATCCATATAGAATAGTCCCTTTCTTCATACTCAAAGGACAATTATGAATTTTTTAAAAACCATATATAGGTTTTGAATTGAAACAAGAACACAATTATGCAAAGTAATTTTCTAAAAATAGAATTAATAATGCATGGTGTACAAGTGCAAAGGAGTATATTTGTTCCTAACTATATTATTTAAAAATTTCAATCAACTGTCCCAGACTTGGTTAGGACTGCTATTCACTGGGGTATATTTTGTTCTCAGGGCCCCTCCTATGTTAACAAACCCATGAGAGAGTTGTATCAGATTCATCCAAGGTGAATGAGAAATTCTAATCCCCATGACATTCAGGTAATTTAATGTGTTAGAAGAACTCAATATTTTATAAGAAAGATGATTACTTTGTGTTGGAAAGAACTTATTGATTGTTCATTGCCAGTTTCTTCTATGCCAAGTTTATTTTTCATATTAATGCTCTTTTTAAGAATAATTCCAAGCATATTTTTACAGTAAATTAAGAGAAAACCAAAAGAACCTCCCAAGCTTCCAAGTCAGTCAGCCATCTGAATTGCTTACAAAGGAGAGGGACTCAATATAAATTAAAACCAGATAGGGTATTGTAGAGGAAGGGCCAAGTCTTTTGAATAGCAGAGATTAGCGAGTCTTCCTATGGGAAGGCTGTTCATTACAAGTCCTTCTTGAAAATAGTTTAATTTTAAAGTCAGAATTGGGAATTTATATTTCCACCTTTGAACTGGCTAGCTCTACTTCTTTTATAAATTTAGCTTTAGTTCATGGAGAAATTCAAATTTGATAATTAAGCCTCATCTCCTTCTAGCTTTTTAGCCAGAGCTAATAATATTTTTTGTTGTTGTTTCTATGAGGTAGAGAAAATACTGTTGCTCAAAACAAAAGTCATTTAATTATTTGATTCTCCATATTTTTCCTTCCCTTCTTTGCCAGCAGCTATATGAGACATATTTTATTATTTGGTTCTGATTGCACAGAACATTTTTGTTAAAACCTGATAGTTTTACTCAGTATTATTGCAGGAAGACTTATAGAGCTCTTGTACATTTTTATTTTTTTCATTAAGGTAGGTGCCCTATGGAGCTTACTTTATTTAATATTTTGAAGAGGTAGGATACTTGCTTTGTAATAAATAAAACACAATTATAAAATTCCGTTGTACCACAGCAGAATTTGAAAAAAAATCTAAAACAATAGGATATATTTTTCCCTCATAATTGCTTCATCAAAAGTGTGTACATTTTATATTTATTACACAAGGCTCGCTTGATTTGTTACGACATTGATACCGCAAATCTACTTATTTTCATTTAAATACTGAAGATAGGTTTAGTTAAATAAACTTGATATTAAACAAAATAAACAGGTGAATGTTTTGAGTTGGGTTTGAATTGGGAATCAAATATAATATCTTGGAATTTGACATTATCTAATTTATTATATTGTCGTTCAGTGTTTGTACTACAAATAGATTGTCATCAGGCTGTTTTTGAAGAAATAACAATGTTTGCAAAATAATGTGAAATTATATTTGAGAAATGAGCTGAAAAAGATCATAATTATTCTAGTAGTGGGTGATTAGCAAAACTATTTTTTCCCTTTAAACCTTGGAGGCCACCTCCTCAAAGCTTCCATATCCCAGATTTTTTATACTCAGGGAAAAACAAAATCAGGCATTCTCAGTTTTTGAGGGAAAACAATTTTTGATTATGACCATGGAGTTACCTTTTACAGATATGGCTCAATGTGGCCCCATGCTCACTTATAGGCATCATTCCTTATCCTCCCTTCTTTCTTCATACTCTCCTCTCTGTTCTGTACCCACACAGTCCTTCTTTCCTCCAATGCATACAGAGATTGTATGTTTGCTCTTCATTTGGCTTGGTATACCCTTCCCCACTTCTCTTTCTCAAACAAAATCCTCTTTTGTGATACCTTCTTTAAGCTCTCTTAATGCTTGGTAGATTCCTACAAATGTTTTTTAGCAATTATCAGACAGTGTTAAAATCGTATGCCCTCTCTTCTCTCTGATTCTCCCCCCATCTTGTTCCTTTCCATTTATGGATTATCCATCAGAGTGTCAGATATCTAATAAGTGCTCATTAATGCTAATATAACTGAAAATAATGTCTTTAATAATAAATAAATGTACTTAACCATATAACCTCTGAATTCTGAAACTCCTTTAAAATCTTATGCTTCTATAGAGTCTTGTTCTGATAATTATATATAATATGCAAATTATGCCTTTGATCAAATGGAAAATTATTTGAGCTTAAATAGAAACTCCAGATCAAATCAAGAACATGTCTCAATATTACCTGAGGGTTCCTGTTTCATTTTAGATTAAAGCTATATGGATGCACAGAGAAGTTATAGGCTAAATAGCCTCCAAGTGCCTTAAGTAGGTCCATGGATGTTGTATTAGGTTAAATAGTAGCCCCCAGACATTCATGTCTACCTGGAATCCGTGATTATGACCTTATTTAGAAATAAGGTCTTTGCATATATAATCAAGTTAAGATTAAGTCACACTGAATTTGGGTGGGCCTTAAATTCAATATGACTAGTGTCCTTATAAGAATAGGGAAGTTTGGCCACAGGGACACAAACACACAGGGGAGAAAGCCATATGAAGATGGAGGCAGAGATTAGAGTGATGCATCTACAAGCCAAGTCATGCCAAAGATTGCTAGCAACCACCAGAACCTAGAAGAGGCAAGGAAGGGTTTTTCCCTAGAGTTTTAGAGGGACTATGGCCATGCTGACATTTTGATTTCAGATATCTAGCCTCCAGTACTGTGAGAGAATAAATTTCTGTAGTTTTAACCCATTCAGTTTGGAGTCCTTTGTTACGACAGCCCTAGGAAACTAATACAGATAGCCTAAATTCAATGATAAGGAAATGTTTTAGATCAATTTGATTAACGTTTATTGGGTTTGATGTTATGATATACATAATGATAGACATTAGCAATATATCCTTGAAGAGTTTCAAAAGTCCTGGGAAAGATGGACATATCAACAGAAATGTCAGTGTCACATATGGCAGATCCATCACCAGCCATTTCCTCCTCCTTTCTGCGTTTGAATATAGTTGGAGGAGCATATGAGGTTTGGAGCTCTGACAGCCATGTTAAGAATAAGAGATTTGCAGGAAAAAAAAAAAAAAAAATGACCCAGATACCTGACATTACTAATCCCCCAATTAAACCTGAAATGTCTTCCTGCGAATCATCTTATTATGGGAGATAATGAACTCTATTGAATGAACCATATTCTTTGATAGTTGCAGCTCAAAGATTCTAATGAATACAATGATATATGTTCAAGATTTGAGAAAGCATGAAAAAAGGAGCTCTTGCCCCAAACTGGAGAATCAGACAAGGTTTTAGTAATGATGGAAAGATGCATAGAAGTTACCTGGATAAAAAATATGAGAATATCCTCCTAGGAAAAGATAATAGATGATAAAGGCAGAAAGCTGTAAAAGAATATGGTGGCTAGCCATAACTATTTTGACATTACTGTGATATAAAACATAGAAGTAGGTTGGGTTGGGGAGGTTCAAGTCATGAAAACTTTTGTATGTCGTAATGAGGTCATTGAAATTTATGCTATAAGCAATAGGAATCTACTGGAATGCTTTAAGCAGAGTGTTTTGAACTTAATTAAGTTATAGTTAGATACTTCTGTTTATATTTTACACTTATAAGACTGGAGTTATAGTAACAATCTCTCAGTAATAGTTCAGGCAAGAGATGATGATAATATAAATCATACATTGGTAGTAGGAATATTAAGGAAGAAATATTTTCGAGAAACAGTTGGAAAGTAAAATTGAAAGTACCCAATTTATTGGATGTGGAGGTAAGGAAGATAAAAGGACTTAGGATGATTCTCAGGTTTCCGTCTTGAGGAGATGGTGGATAGAAAATAAGTGATAAAGAACTAGTTGTGATCATTTAATTTCCAAATGCCAAATACCTAATCTTTTGTTTTAATTATTTTCTAATGGAAAGTTAAATAAAAACATTTCCCTGCTATGGCATATACAGAATATTACTCAAATTTTCTTGATGACTCATGGTAGTAATTGTGAGTATCAGTTATTGTTTGGTGCTGTAAAATATTTATACACTCTGGGGCTTGAATTCATATGATACTTTTCTATAGCACGTTATTATGGAATTCTGTGGCATTAATTAAATCGTTCTATGTGAATTTCATGGTTACTCTTTATTCTTCATTATTTTTAGGCTATGAGTTATCAATTCATTCTTTCCTTCAATACTATATTCAATTCAGTGTGTTAGACCTTGTTCTAGACATGGAGGGTACAGTGCTGAGCAAAACAGACATAGTCACTCTTCTCAGTGTCCTTATGCTGTAGTGAGGAAGGACAGACAGTAAACAAGAGACATAAATGTCAACATAATTCTGCATAGTAATAAGTGCTTTGAAAGAAGTAAAATAGAAATGGCAGGGGATTAGGCCAATAGAGAGTAAGATAATAAGGAGGGAAATCACCTTTCAAGAGGAAATTTTTAAGTGAAAGCTACGTAGATGACAAGGAGCTCATGATGCTAACCTCTGAGAGGTAAGCATTGCAAAGCCAGAAGCCAATCAGAGTAAAGATGGAGAGGAGGATGTAAGCTTGCTGAACTTGAAGAACTGAAAGACTGTTGAAGGTGAATGACCCAGGGGGTTGGGGTAGTAAGAGTTGAAGGTAGAGAGCTGGACATGGCACAGGTCATGAAGACCTCGGAGGCTACCATAAGGAGATGAATATCGTTCCAATTACACTGACAAGCACTGAAGTATTTAAATCATAAGAATGACATAATCACTTTTATACAAAGAAAATTCAGTCTTCTGAGTGGAGAATGGAATATATGAAAATGAAAGTGAAAATGAAAGGAGACAAGTTAGGAAGGTATTGTATTAGTCCAGGCAGACATGTAGCAATGGGAAGGAAGAGAAATAGATGTACTAAATATATTTTGAAGGCAAAACTGAAAGAACATGTTGTTTATAGAAAAATTTTCCCCTACAATTTTGCTACTACTTTACTGTAGATTATTCCATTCAGATTATCAGGTGGTTATGATGATCTAGAATAGATTCTGAGTAATAGTTTCAAGGGTTTCTTATAAGTAGAGTTTGAACTTTAGTGTATTGTCTTTATGTCTTTACACTGCTTTGTGGGTTCTCAGAAGATTATTGGGCAGTAACTTCTACAAAAATATGATATTGGTGTACTAAAGAGTAATTTCAAGATTTTTACTTTGAGGACATAAACATCATTTTGCAAACGCTTGCTTGAGATTCTCAGTACATCAAAGCAAAGTGATAAATGTTTACCAAGAAATCATGTCTCCTGGTAGATAGACCAAAATTTGGAAACTTTGAGATGTTCTTACTTTCCAGTGAAAAGTGATCATATAATCTCTGACCTTGCTCAGTACCTTTAATGGCTCTGTGTTACAGTTTCTCAGTCTTTGAATGGCAATAATGATCTTTTCCATCTAAGCTAAGATATATTTGTAAACTACATGGAACTTGCCAACAGGAAATCACTATATACATGACAATTTATTGTTAGTTTTATGGCCAATTCAAATCACAAAGGAATTGAAGTCATTGCCATTTGAAGGTTGTTCAGTTCAGTTTTTAGAAAGATGACTGACCCAGTACAACAGCGACATAAAGTCCCTGAACAATTACGCTCAAACTCTGCCTTGGCTATGACGGGAAAAAAATGATTGTTGAATTAACGGGACTATAAAAATGACATGCCTTTCTTCCCTAAACAATTGGGAAATGTGAGACAGTGCTGGGGTTGAAGGATTAAAGAGAAGTCAGCGCTATTTTTTAAAATATTGTTTCAATTTTAAGGTATAATAATTGAAGACTGCTTAGGCTTTTTCTTAAGTAAGTATTCATGAGAAATATTTTTATTTAATTAAAAATTTACTGTGTACCTCATGATAATAAAGTCAACCGATGAGTGTGATGAGAGATACTAAGTGTTTATAGTAGCATGAATTTGTGAAAATTATTTACGTTTGGTGAAATAAAGTAAGCTATGGAGAGAAGGTGACATTTCAACCATTTCCACAGTGCAGATAAGAGGGAAGACTGCTTTCCTCCTAAGAAAACAAGGTGAATCAACACTTTCAAATGGAAATGTAGTGGTTACAATTGAGGAGAGTTGAATACTCTGATTTTCCTGGAGTACATAGGGGGAAAAATAAACCAAATAAATTAGAAAGAGACAGAGTAGCCTTATTGGTCATGCCTTTAATGACATCCTTAGAATTTGAATGTTGTATCATAGATGGGAAGACTAGAATTGGGATAATCTGATCTTTGCTTAACTAAAAGAAAAAAGTCTTTTCAATGTTATCTGCCTAGAGATACCATTACCTAATATTCCCCCATTTTATGGTTATTTTAACCATAAAATATAGATAAAAAATAGGATCAGTTTAAAGGGCTAGAAAAATTTATTCTATTTTTTTTTACTGAGATGTAATTCATATGCCATAAAAATTCATCCTCTTAAAGTATACAGTTCAGTGTACTTGCTATTCAGAGTGTCCAATCATCACTACTGTCTAATTTTAGAAAAGTTTCATCACCGCAAAAGATACCCCATACCTAAAGGCAGTCACTTCTTCCCTCCTCGTCAGAGTACGACTAATACATAGTATCACTAACACTAATACTAATTAGTGGTAGAAACCACTAATCTGATTTCTGTCTCTATGGATTTGTATGTTGAGGATATTTTGGATGCTTGGAGACCTAAAACGTGTGGCCCTTTGTGACATTTCTTTCACTTAGCGTACTGTTTGTAGTTTCATCCACGTTGTAGCATATAACAGTACAACATTCTGTTTTATTGTCCAATAATATTCCATTTTATGGATATACCACATTTTGTTTATTTATTAAACAACATTGATGAACATTTGGATTGTTTCACTTTTTGGCTATTATAAATAATGCTATGAATAGTAACATATAAGTTTTTTGTGCATTTACGTTTTTCAGTTGTTTACTGTATACCTCAGAGTGGAATTACAGGGTAATAGAATAACTCTATTTTTAACATTTTGAAGAACTGCCGACCTTTTTTCCAAAGTGGCTGCACTATTTGACAATTCCACTAGTGATGTATAAGGATTCCAATTTCTCCACATCCTCTCCAACACATGTTATTTTTGGTCTTTTTGATTTTAGTCATTATAGTGAGTGTGAAGTCATATCTCACTGGGGACTTGATTTGTATATCCCTAATGATCAATGATTTGGTTGAACATCTTTTCATGTGTTTGTTAGTCATCTGTATATGCTCTTTGGAGAAATTTCTATTCAAATCTTTTTCACATTTTTAAATTGGTTTGTCTTTTAAGCATTGAGATGTAAGACTATATATTCTTGACTATATATTCTATAGTCCATTATCTAATATCTCAGGTATATCATATCTGATGAAAACATATAATACATTTCTCTCCTTTCTGGGTTGTCTTTTTCTTGATGGTTTCCTTTGAAGCACAATTTAAAAAATTTAGATCAAGTTTAACTGGTATATTTTTTCTTTTTTTGATGGTGCTTTTGGTGTTAAATATAAGAATACATTGCTAAATCTGAGGTCATGAAGATTTCCTCCTATGTTTTCTTATAAGAGTTTTATATTTTTAGCTCCTATATGTGAGTCTTTGGTACATTTTAAATTAATTTTTTGTACATGGTGTAAGATAAGCACTCAAGTTAATTTTTTGTGTGTGAATATCCAGTTGTCCCAGAACAATGTGTTTAAAGATTCTTCTTTTCCCATTGAATAATCTTGGCACTTTTGTCAAAATTGAATTAACCATAAATGTAAGAATATATTTCCGGACTTTCATTTCTATTCTGTTGATCTATATGTCTGTCTTTATCCCAGGACCACAATGTCCTGATTACAGTCGTTTTTTAGTGAGTTTTAAAATCAGAGTGTGAGTCTTCTTACCTTGTTTTTCTCTTTGAACATGGTTCTCGCTGTTCTGGCTCCATTGTAATTCCATATGAATTTTAGGATCAGCTTGTAATTTTCTGCCAAACAGCCAACTAGGATTTTGAAAAGAATCATATTTTTTTTTGTAGATCAATTCAAGGAATGTTTCCATCTTAATAAGTGTTTCAATCTATGAACATGAGTTGTATTTCTATTTATACATCTTCTCACGGAGCTTAACCTTCTTTCAGCGGTGTTTTGTGGTGTTCAGTGTACAGTTCTTGTGCTTCTTTCATTAAGTTTATTTCAAACTATTTTATACTGCTTGATGTAATATAACTGATTTGTTTTCTTAATTTTATTTTTGGATTGTTCATTAACTATTTTATAGAAAAAATGCTATTCTATGTTAATCATGTATCTTGCAATCTTGATTAACTATTAATTTTAACAATTTTTCTTTTCCCAGTTCCTTAGGAAATTTTATATATAAGATCATATGATTTAAAAATGAGCTAGTTTTATTTCTCCCTTTTTAATCTGGACATTAGTTTTACTTCTTTGGAAAAGAAATAAATCTGGAGATCTTTTATGTATTTATTTTTCTTCTTTAATTGCCCCATCTATAACCTTCAGTAATGTTGAATAGAAGTGGCAAGAGCAGACATCATTGTCTTGTTCTTTTTTTTTTTAACATCTTTATTGGAGTATAATTGATTTACGATGGTGTGTTACTTTCTGCTTTATAACCAAGTGAATCAGCTATACATATACATATATCCCCATATCTCCTCCCTCTTGTGTCTCCCTCCCACCCTCCCTATCCCACCCCTCTAGGTGGTCACAAAGCACCAAGCTGATCTCCCTGTGCTATGCGTCAGCTGCCCACTAGCTATCTATTTTACATTTGGTAGTATATATAAGTCCATGCCACTCTCTCACTTCGTCCCAGCTTACCCTTTCCCCCTCCCCGTGTCCTCAAGTCCATTCTCTACATCTACGTCTTTATTCCTCTCCTGCCCCTAGGTTCTTCAGAACCTTTTTTTTTTTTTGATTCCATATATATGTGTTAGCATACGGTATTTGTTTTTCTCTTTCTGACTTACTTCACTCTGTATGACAGACTCTAGATTGATCCAACTCACTACAAATAACTCAATTTCATTTCTTTTTATGGCTGAGTAATATTCCATCGAATATATGTGCCACATCTTGTTTATCCATTCATCTGTCGATGGACACATAGGTTGCTTCCATGTCCTGGCTCTTGTAAATAAAGCTGCAGTGAACATTGTGGTACATGATTCTTTTTGAATTATGGTTTTCTCAGGGTATATGCCCAGTAGTTGGATTGCTGGGTCATATGCTGGTTCTATTTTTAGTTTTTTAAGGAACCTCCATACTGTTCTCCATAGTGGCTGTATCAATTTACATTCCCACCAACAGTGCAAGAGGGTTCCCTTTTCTCCCTACCCTCTCCAGCATTTATTGTTTGTAGATTTTCGGATGATGGCCATTCTGACCAGTGTGAGGTGATACCTCATTGTAGTTTTGATTTGCATTTCTCTAATGATTAGTGATGTTGAGCATTCTTTCATGTGTTTGTTGGTAATCTGTATATCTTCTTTGGAGAAATGTCTATTTAGGTCTTCTGCCCATTTTTGGATTCGGTTGTTTGCTTTATTGATATTGAGCTGCATGAGCTGCTTGTCTACTTTGGAGATTAATCCTTTGTCAGTTGCTTCGTTTGCAAATATTTTCTCCCATTCTGAGGGTTGTCTTTTCGTCTTGTTTATGGTATCCTTTCATGTGCAAAAGCTTTTGTTTCATTAGGTCCCATTTATTTAGTTTTGTTTTTATTTCCATTTTTCTAGGAGGTGGATCAAAAAGAATCTTGCTGTGATTTATGTCATAGAGTGTTCTGCCTATGTTTTTCTCTAAGAGTTTGATAGTGCCTGGCCTTACATTTAGGTCTTTAATCCATTTTGGGTTTATTTTTGTGTATGGTGTTAGGGAGTGTTCTAATTTCATTCTTTTACATGTAGCTGTCCAGTCTTCCCAGCACCACTTATTGAAGAGGCTGTCTTTTCTCCATTGTATATTCTTGCCCCCTTTATGAAAAATAAGGTGACCATAAGTGCATGGGTTTATCTCTGGGCTTTCTATCCTGTTCCATTGTATATTTCTGTTTTTGTGCCAGTACCATACTGTCTTGATTACTGTAGCTTTGTAGTATAATCTGAAGTCCGGGAGCCTGATTCTTCCAGCTCTGTTTTTCTTTCTCAAGGTTGCTTTGGCTATTCGGGGTCTCTTGTGTTTCCATACAAATTGTGAAATTTTTTGTTCTAGTTCTGTGAAAAATGCCATTGGTAGTTTGATAGGGATTGCATTGAATCTGTAGATTGCTTTGGGTAGTAGAGTCATTTTCACAATGTTGGCTCTTCCAATCCAAGAACATGGTATATCTCTCCATCTGTTTGTATCATCTTTAATTTCTTTCATCAGTGTCTTATAGTTTTCTGCATACAGGTCTTTTGTCTCCTTACGTAGGTTTATTCCTAGGTATTTTATTCTTTTTGTTGCAGTGGTAAATGGGAGTGATTCCTTGATTTCTCTTTCAGATTTTTCATCATTAGTGTATAGGAATGCAAGAGATTTCTGTGCATTAATTTTCTATCCTGCTTACTTTACCAAATTCATTGATTAGCTCTAGTAGTTTTCTGGTAGCACCTTTAGGATTCTCTAAGTATAGTATCATGTCATCTGCAAACAGTAACAGCTTTACTTCTTCTTTTCTGATTTGGATTCCTTTTATTTCTTTTCTGTCTCTGATTGCTGTGGCTAAAACTTCCAAAACTATGTTGAATAATAGTGGTGAGAGTGGACAACCTTGCCTTTTTCCTGGTCTTAAAGGAAATGGTTTCAGTTTTTCACCATTGAGAATGATGTTGGCTATGGGTTTGTCATATATGGTGTTTATTATGTTGAGGTAATTTCCCTCTATGCCTACTTTCTAGAGGGTTTTTATCATAAATGGGTGTTGAATTTTGTCAAAAGTTTTTTCTGCATCTATTGAGATTATCATATGGTTTTTATCCTTCAATTTGTTAATATGGTGTATCACATTGATTGATTTGCATATACTGAAAATCCTTGCATTCCTGGGATAAACCCCACTTGATCATGGTGTATGATCCTTTTAATGTACTGCTGGATTCTGTTTGCTAGTATTTTGTTGAGGATTTTTGCATCTATGTTCATCAGTGATATTGGCCTGTAGTTTTGTTTTGTTTTTTTTTTGTAACATATTTGTCTGGTTTTGGTATCAGGGTGATGGTGGCCTCATAGAATGAGTTTGGGAGGGTTCCTCCCTCTGCTATATTTTGGAGGAGTTTGAGAAGGATAGGTGTTAGCTCTTCTCTAAATGTTTGATAGAATTCACCTGTGAAGCCATCTGGTCCTGGGCTTTTGTTTGTTGGAAGATTTTTAATCACAGTTTCAATTTCAGTGCTTGTGGTTGGTCTGTTAATATTTTCTGTTTCTTCCAGGTTCAGCCTCAGAAGCTTGTGGTTTTCTAAGAATTTGTCCATGCCTTCGAGGTTGTCCATGTTATTGGCATATAGTTGCTTGTAGTAATTTCTTATTATCCTTGTTATTTCTGCAGTGTCAGTTGTGACTTCTCCTTTTTCATTTCTACTTCTGTTGATTTGAGTCTTCTCTGTTTCTTTCTTGATGAGTCTGGCTAATGGTTTATCAATTTTGTTTATCTTCTCAAAGAGCCAGCTTTTAGTTTTATTGCTCTTTGCTATCGTTTCCTTCATTTCTTTTTCATTTATTTCTGACCTGATCTTTATGATTTCTTTCCTTCTGCTAACTTTGCGGGGGTTTTGTTCTTCTTTCTCTAATTGCTTTAGGTATAAGGTTAAGTTGTTTATTTGAGATGTTTCTTGTTTCTTGAGGTAGGATTGTACTACTATAAAGTTCCCTCTTTGGACTGCTTTTGCTGCATCCCATAGGTTTTGGGTCATCATGTTTTCATTGTCATTTGATTCTAGGTATTTTTTAATTTCCTCTTTGATTTCTTCAGTGATCTCTTGGTTTTTTAGTAGTGTATTGTTTAGCCTCCATGTGTTTGTATTTTGTACAGTTTTTTTCCTGTAATTGGTATCTAGTCTCATAGCATTGTGGTCGGAAAGGATACTTGATATGATTTCAATTATCTTAAAGTTACCAAGGCTTGATTTGTGACCCAAGATCTGATCTATACTGGAGAATGTTCTATGAGCACTTGAGAAGAAAGTGTATTCTGTTGTTTTCAGATGGAATGTCCCTTAAATATCAATTAAGTCCATCTTGTTTAATATATCATTTAAAGCTTGTGTTTCCTTATTTATTTTCATTATGGTTGATCTGTCCATTGGTGATAGTGGGGTGTTAAAGTCCCCTACTATGATTGTGTTACTGTCGATTTCCGCTTTTGTGGCTGTTAGCATTTGCCTTATGTATTGAAGTGCCCCTATGTTGGGTGCATAAATATTTACAATTGTTGTATCTTCTTCTTGGATTGATCATTATGATTATTGATCATTATGCAGTGTCCTTCTTTGTCTCTTATAATAGTCTTTATTTTAAAGTCAATTTTGCCTGATATGAGAATTGCTACTCCAGCTTTCTTTTGATTTCCATTTGCATGGAATATCTTTTTCCATCCTCTCACTTTCAGTCTGTATGTTTCCCTAGGTCTTAAGTGGGTCTCTTGTCAACAGCATATATACCGGTCTTGTTTTTGTATCCATTCAGCCAGTCTATGTCTTTTGGTTGGAGCATTTAAGCCATTTACACTTAAGGTAATTATTGATTTGTATGTTCCTATTGCCATTTCCTTAATTGTGTTGGATTTGTTATTTTAGATCTTTTCTTTCTCTTGTGTTTCCTGCCTAGAGAAGTTCCTTAAGCATTTGTTATAAAGCTGGTTTGGAGCTGCTGAATTCTCTTAGCTTTTGCTTCTCTGTAAATGTTTTACTTTCTGCATCCAATCTGAATGAGTTCCTTGCTGGGTAGAGTAATATTGGTTGTAGGTTTTTCCCTTTCATCACTTTAAATATGTCCTGCCACTCCCTTCTGGCTTGCAGAGTTTCTGCTGAAAGATCAGCTGTTAACCTTATGGGGATTTCCTTGTATATTATTTGTTGTTTTTCCCTTGCTGCTTTTAATATTTTTTCTTTGTATTTAATTTTTGATAGTTTGATTAATATGTGTCTTGGCATGTTTCTCCTTGGATTTATCCTATATGGGACTCTCTGCACTTCCTGGAGTTGAATAAATATTTCCTTTCCCATATTAGAGAAGTTTTCAAGTATAACCTCTTCAAATATTTTCTCAGTCCCTTTCTTTCTCTCTTCTTCTGGAACCCCTATAATTCAGACGTTAGTGCGTTTAATGTTATCGCAGAGGTCCCTGAGACTGTCCTCAATTCTTTCCATTATTTTTTCTTTATTCTGCTCTGTGGTAGTTATTTCCACTATTTTATCTTCCAGTTCACTTATCCATTCTTCTGCCTCAGTTATTCTGCTACTGATTCCTTCTAGAGAATTTTAAATTTCATTTATTGTTTTGTTCATCATTGTTTGTTTACTCTTTAGTTATTCTAGGTCCTTGTTAAATGTTTCTTGTATTTTCTTCATTCTGTTTCCAAGATTTTGGATCATCTTTACTATCATTACTCTGAATTCTTTTTCAGTTAGACTGCCTATTTCCTCTTCATTTGTTTGGTCTGGTGGGTTTTACCTTTCTCCTTCATCTGCTGCGTGTTTCTCTGTCTTCTCATTTTGCTTAACTTACTGTGTTTGGGGTCTCCTTTTCACAGGCTGCAGGTTCATAGTTCCTGTTGTTTTTGGTGTCTGCCCCCAGTGGCTACGGTTGGTTCAGTGGGTTGTGTTGGCTTCCTGGTGGAGGGGACTAGTGCCTGTGTTCTGGTGGATGAGGCTGGATCTTGTCTTTCTGGTGGGCAGAACTGCATCCCGTGGTGTGTTTTGGGGTGTCTCTGAACTTACTGTGATTTTAGGCAGCCTCTCTGCTAATGGGTGGTGTTGTGTTCCTGTCTTGCTAGTTGTTTGGCATAGGGTGTCTAGCACTGTAGCTTCTGGTCGTTGAGTGGAGCTGGGTCTTAGTGTTGAGATGGAGATCTTTGGGAGAGCTTTCACCGTTTGATATTATGTGGAGCCAGGAGGTCTCTGGTGGACCAATGTCCTGAACTCAGCTCTCCCACCTCAGAGACACGGGCCTGACACCCGGGTGGAGCACAAAGACCCTGTCAGCCCCACAGCCGTTTATTCACAAAGGGATGAACAGCCAGAGAAAGCGGTGGAGGGTGAGGTCCAGGAGGGTCCCGAGTGTAGGAGCTTCTGTCTCCGTGGAGTTTAGGATGCATCAGTCTCTCAACTTGTGGATGGGTTCCTCAATCTGGAAGCTCTCTGAACCCTTTTATTTAGGGTATTTATGGAGCTTCCATTAGGCATGCCTGATTAAATCTTTGTCCATTGGTAACAGCTCAATCACCTGCCCCTCTGCCGTCTGTGGAATCTGGGGGTGGGCTAAACGGGCCAAACACTGCTAGTTTTTTAAAAAACCACTCCCCTAGATATTGACAAGATGATCTTACAATGAAATGTTAACCACCCACTCTTTCTGGGCACACTAGGCCAGCAGTGTTCACCCAGAAAGAAATGCCTCATAATGTACCCAGAATATATGTTTGTTTTTCCTTTTGCATAGAAGAAAATGAAAGAGTTAGAAGAGACAGACAGAGATTGACACAAAAACAGAGAGAATGAAAGATATAGATATTCAATATTATTTTATTTCATTGTGAAAAGCCATCTTGGAAAGTAATGACTTTTAATCACAAACCACATAGAAAACTTTCTCAGTGCATTGCAGAGTGCCATGTCTTCCTTTTCTTACCTTTAATTTGTAGCTTTTCATTTTACTTGGATAATCTGAAATCCAAGAGAGGCTGACTTGTGTGTTTGGATAATTTCCTAGTTCATAGTGAGCCAGCATTATATTGTAGTCCTTGGAAACATAATTATTTTAAAAGAAATGGGTTGAAGTTCCCCCTTTCCCTTTTCACACACTGCAAGAAACTGTTAATGGATCCCCTGAGATACCTATATTGGTGGAAAAGCAATAAAATTTCTTGTATTCATTGCTTATAACATTTTGCTAATAGATGTAAAATTCATAAAAAGTCATACTTTGTCACAGTTCTTTGTAGCACTTATTTGTATTTCCCTAACCTAATTTGTAGTCCATGTTCACACATGTTCTAATTATTCTATTCTGCAGTGAGTGATTTTAAATTGCTTTTACCACCTACTTTCCAGAAAGGAATAATAAGATGATTAATGAGGACATGTATAAAACATTTTGAATGCAGAAAGGAGCAGTTTTTAAAACTAAAAATAACAAACTATTGTAGGGAGCATTCTTATTTCTATGTCTATAGAAATAAATTTGTTTTGGCATAATAATACATGAATCTGCACCTTTAAGATGCCATATTTTAGAAAGACATGTCCTCTATATAAGTAAAATATCTATAGTTCTTTTATTGATTTATTTTGAAATGAAATTTTATTTTTTATTATAAAATAGTGGCATTTTTTAAAAAAAACATTATAATAAGTAAAAATTAAAAGTGAAAATAAAGTCCCCTGTATTCATCTCTCTGCAAATTGACCATTGTTAATCCATCAGTAAGTGCCTTTCCAGTTGATTTATCAGTCTGTAAATCATATAGACACATAGTTGTTTGTCACAATAATTATTAAATAAATGAATAATGATATATATATATAATTTTTTTTACAATGTAGTGTTATTATACTGTATGTGTTTCTTTTCTACCACTTTTTCTCTTAATGATGTATTAATACTTTGTATAGTCTCCAGAATTCTACCCCATTATTTAATAGCTAAATGTGTTTGATAGCTAACATAACCAACTTCCTATTGTGAAATATTTATAGATTGACTTTCTTTATTCTATTTACAATCCATGATGAAAATCCTGTCAATTAAGTCCATTGTATAACTTTAGGAAAAATTCTCAGAAACAAAGCTACCAGTTGTGCTGGTTCTGAGAATACATAGGATTTAAGGAACTAAAACATACTGGCAAAATACCTTTCAGAAAGATGATACCCACTTACATTCCCACCAGCAATGTATGAAAGTTCCCAGGCCCTATGACCTAGACTGGGTCGCTATCTTTTTTTAAATAATTGCCAATTGTATATGAGAAAAAAGACGTCTGGTATCTCATTATTTTATTTTATTTAAATTAAATCCTAAGTAATAATCTTTCCAGTCTACTTTCTGTCTCTTTAAATTACATGTTTTGCTTGTATAAATTTGAAGTTTAATGCCAATAACTGAAAAAAAAATGAATAATTTAGATTATCTTTTCCTAAACTTGGGGGAAAAAGAAAATTATTTATCAAATAAATTAGGTAAGTTTTTACTTGAGACACAATTTTTTAAAATAGAAATACTTAAAATGTTTTATTTTATTTTATTATCAATGTCTTTTTAAACATCTTTATTAGAGTATAATTGCTTTACAATGGTGTGTTAGTTTCTGCTTTATAACAAAGTGAATCAGCTATACATATATTATCAATATTTTTTAGTCTAAGTTTCATTGGCTTGCAGTTGGGAGAGGGGAGAGGCTGTATTACTCCTACTCTTTTGAGATGTATTTATTTTTAGGTTTTATAATATTTTAGTTAATACATGGAACACATTTTTATGATTTCTGAGAAGTGGATACCCCAGCAATAGTGTATCTAAAAGATATGTGAATTATAAAATTGTTTAAGAGCAATGAATTTCTTTTCAAAATAATAATCTTTCCAGAATGAATATAGTATAAACTTCTAAAAATACTGACATAGACTATGTATATCTAAAATATGTTTGTCAGATGATAACTGTTGGTGGCCAGATATTTTTAATGAATGTGCGATTCATTTGATGAAACATTGTACAGGTAAAATGTGTGTGGATGTGTATGCTTTATTTTATGGGCTAAATGAGAAAACTATTTCCTGCAGTATGTGACCTAAGCTAATGTCCATGTTAATGAATTTAAGGTTTTAAGAAAATCTAACTTTGTAATAGCTTGCTCTTTGCATTGCGTTTTAGAGAATCTCTTTATATTTTTAAGACCTTGACCACATCAGACAGGTAATTGCTTACATTGTAACATAAAATTTGAAAGGTGTTGGACAAATCACCTCATTTATACTTACTTAGAATATTTGTTTATCTTTAATTGAACAACCAAAGTACCATGTCTTTTATAGAATATGGATTTTTACAATGAATCCCAATTTCACAGTATTCTCAGTTTAAAGAAAGATCATAGCAATAAAAGTATACATTCTTCTAGAGAGCTTAGCTAATACAGGTATATCTCAAAGATTTGCTGGTTCGGTTCCAGACCACCACAATGAAGTGAATATCACAATAAAGGAAGTCACAGGAATTTTTGGGTGCATATAAAAGTTACGTTTATACTATACAGTAGTCTGTTGTATGCAATAGCATTATGCCTAAAAAAAATCAATATGCATACCTTAACTAAAACATAGTTTATTGCTAAAAAGTGCTAACCATCTCCTGAGCTTTCAGGAAGTTTTAATCTTTTTGCTGTGGAAGGTCTTACCTTGTTGACGGCTGCTGACTGATCAGGGTGGTGGTTGTTGAGGGTTGGGTGGCTGTGGCCATTTCTTAAAATAAGACGACAATGAAGTTTGCTGCATCTTCTTTCATGAATGATTTCTCTATAGCATGTAAGGCTGTATAACAGCATTTTACCCACATTAGAACTTCTTTCAAAATTGAAATCAATTCTTTCAAACCCTGCCACTGTTTTATCAACTAAGTTTGTGTAATATTCTAAATCCTTTCTTTTCATTTTAACAGTCTTTGCAGCATCTTCACCAGGAGTAGATGTCATCTCAAGAAACAATTTTCTTTGCTCATCCATAAGAAGCAACTCCTCATTCATTAAAGTTTTATCACAAGTTTGCAGTAATTCAGCCACATCTTCAGGCTCCAATTTTAATTCTAGTTCTCCTGTTATTTCTATCACATGTGCCGTTACTTCCTCCACTGAAGTCTTGAACTCCTCACAGTCATTCATGAGGGTTGGAATCAACTTCTTCCAAACTCCTGTTAATATTGATATTTTGACCTCTTCCCATGAATCATGAATGTTCTTAATGGCATCTAGAATGATGAATCCTTTCCAGAAGGTTTTCAATTAACTTTGCCCAGATCCATCAATGGAATCACTGTCTATGGCAGTTATAGCCTTACAAAATGTGTTTCTTAGAGAATAAACTTGAAAATTGAAATTACTCCTTGATCCATGGGTTGCAGAATGGATGTTGTGTTAGTTGGCATGAAAACAACATGAATCTCATTGTACATCTCCATCAGAGCTCTTGGGTGACCAGGTGTATTGTCAATGAGCAGTAATATTTTGAAAGAAATCTCTTTTTCTGAGCAGTGGGTCTCAACAGTGGGCTTAAATATTCATTAAACTGTATTATAAACAGATGTGCTGTCATCTAGGCTTTGTTCCATTTATAGAGCACAGGCTGAGTAGATTTAGCCTAAGATTTTTGGAATGGTAAATGAGCATTGGCTTCAACTTTAAGTCACTAGCTACATTAGCCCCTAACAAGAGAGTCAATTTGTCCTTTTATGACCCAGCAATTCCACTACTGGGCATATACCCTGAGAAAAACAATTCAAAAAGCTACATGTACCCCAGTGTTCATTGCAGCACTATTTACAATAGCCAGGATATGGAAGCAACCTAAATGCCCATTGACAGATGAATGGATAAAGAAGATGTGGTACGTATATACAATGTAATATTACTCAGCCATAAAAAGGAACGAAATTGGTTCATTTGTAGAGATGTGGATGAACCTAGAGTCTGTCATACAGAGTGAAGTAAGTCAGAAAGAGAAAAACAAATATCATATATTAACACATATATATGGAATCTAGAAAAATGGTACTGATGAACCTATTTGCAGGACAGGAAAAGAGATGCAGATGTGGAGAACGGACTTGTGGACACAGGGGGGAAGGGGAGGGTGGGATGAATTGAGAGAGTAGCATTGACATATATACACTACAATGTGCAAAATAGATAGCTAGTGGGAAGCTGCTGTATAGCACAGGGAACTCAGCTCCATGCTCTGTGATGACCTAGATGGGTGGGATGGGGGGGGGGTGGGAGGGAGGCTCAAGAGGGAGGGGATATATGTATACATATAGCTGATTCACTGTGTTCTACAGCAGAAACTAAACATTGTAAAGCAATTATACTCCAATAAAAAAAAAAATTTGTCCTTTGAAGTTTTGAAGCCAGACATTGACTTCTCTCTAGCTATGAAAGGCCTAGATGGCATCGTCTTCCAAAATAAGGCTGTTTTGTCTACATTGAAAATTTGTTGTTTAGTGTAGCCACCTTCATTAATGATCTTAGCTAGATCTTCTGTATAACTTGCTCGCAGCTTCTACATTAGCACTTGCTGGGTTCATCTTGCAAT